>NC_054472.1:84395932-84663432 GCF_017639515.1 Carcharodon carcharias | reverse complement strand
ACACTCACACACTCACACTCATTCACACACACACACTCACACTCAGACACTCACACTCACACAAACACTCACTCACACACTTCCACACACACAGTCACACACACCTGCACTCGTTCACACTCACACACACTCACACTCACACACACTCACTCACACTCACTTTCACACAACACACACACACTCATTCACACTCACACACACACAAACACACACACTCACACACACAAACATACTCTCTCACACACACACGCACTCTCTCACACACACACACATACTCACACACACACACATACTCACACACACACATACTCACTCACACACACATACTCTCACTCACACACACATACTCTCACTCAAAATCACTCACACGCACTCACACTTACACTCTCTCGCACTCACACACACTCTCTCGCACTCACACACACTCTCTCACACAGACACACACTCTTTCTCACACACACACACATACTCACACACACATACTCTCACTCACAGACACTAATCTCACTCTCAGTCTCACTCTCACTCTCACTCACACTCTCTCACACTCACACACCCACACACACAGTGTCTCAAACACTCTCTCACACACACAAACACACTCACACTCTCTCACACATACACATACTCTATCTCACACTTACGTTCACACACACATATTCTATCACACACAAACTCTCACACTCACACACTCACACGCACACTCACACTCACACTCACACACATTCACACTCACACTCAGACACTCACACTCACACACTCACTCACACACTCACTCACACTCACACTTCACGCACACAAGTCACACACACACTTGTTCACACACACACACACTCATTCACACTCACACACACACTTGCTCACACTCACATTTTCACACACACACACTCATTCACACTCACACGTATACTCTCTCTCCCACTCACTCTCACTCACTCACTCTCACACTCTCACAATCTCACACTCACACTCTCTCACACTCACTCACACACACTCTCACACTCACACACACCCTCTCTCACTCCCTCACGCTCTCTCTCACTCCCTCACACTCACACTCTCACAATCTCACACTCACACTCTCTCACACTCACACACACACTCTCACACTCACACACACCCTCTCTCACTCCCTCACACTCACACCCCCTCACACTACCTCACAATCTCTCACTCATACTCTCGCACTCACACTCTCTTGCATTCACACTCTCTTGCATTCACACTCTCGCACTCACACTCTCACACTCTCTCACACTAACACACACTATCTCACACACACACTCTCTCTCACACTCACACTCACACACACACACTCACACACTCACTCACACATTCTCTCACACTCACAAACACACTCTCCCACTCACATACACTCACACACACACTCATATTCACACACACACAGACACAATCTCACACACACTCGCTCACACTCACACACACACACACACACACACATACTCTCTCTCACACTAACACACATAGTCTCTCTCACACTTACACTCTCAGACTCTCACACGCACACACTCTCACACACTCACACTCTGAGTCTCACACACACACACACTCTCACACACACACACACTCTCCGTCACACTCTCTCTCACTCCCTCACACACACTCTCCCTCACACTCACCCTCCCTCACACTCGCACTCCCTCACACTTGCACTCCCTCACACCCACACTCCCTCACACTCCCTCACACTCCCTCACACTTACACTCTCTCACACTATCTCAAACTCACACACACCCACACTCACACTTTCTCAAACTCTCTCACACAATCACACACTCTCACACACACACTCTCACACACTCATACTCACTCACATACATACACACTCACACACACACAATCACACACACACTCACTCACACACACACTCACTCTCATTCACACACACACTCATTCACACTCACACTCACACTCACACACTCTCTTACACTCACATACACACTCTCACACACACACTCACACTCTCACACTCACACTCTCTCACACTAACACACACTATCTCAAACTCACACACACTCACACTCTCTCAAACTATCTCACACAAACACACCCTCTCTCACACACATACTCTCTCTCACACTCACATTCACTCACACACATACACACTCACTCAGACACACACTCACTCACACTCACACTCACTCACACACTCTCTCGCACTCACACACACACACTCTCACACACACACTCTCTCACACACACAATCTCTCTCTCACACAAACACACACTCTCACACTCACACTTACACACACTCACACTCACACACACACACACACGCACAATCACACACACACACACTCTCCCTCATACTCACCCTCCCTCACACTCCCTCACACTTGCACTCCCTCACACCCACACTCACTCACACCAACACTCCCTCACACTCGCTCACAGTCACACTCTCTGACTCACACTCTCTCACTCACACTCACTCACTCACACTCTCTCACACTAACACACATTATCTAAAACTCACACACACCCACACTCACACTCTCTCAAACTCTCTCACACAAACACACCCTCTCACACACACACTCTCTCACACACTCATACTCACTCACACACTCACACACCTCTTGCACTCACACACACACTCTCACACACACACACTCTCACACTCACACTCTCACACACTCACACTCTCTCACACTCACACGCTCTCACACTCACACCCACTTTCTCTCACTCCCTCACACTCTCTCTCACTCCCTCACACACACACACCCTCACACTCGCCCTCGCTAACACTCGCACTCCCTCACACTCCCTCACACTTGCACTCCCTCACACTCGCTCACACTCCCTCACGCTCCCTCACACTCCCACTCTCTCACTCACACTCTCTCACTCACAATAACACACATTATCCCAAACTCACACACACACCCACACTCACACTCTCTCAAACTCTCTCATACAAACACACCCTCTCTCATACACTCACTCTCTCTCACACTCACACTCACTCACACACATACACACAGTCACACACACACTCACACACACACTCACTCATACACACACTCACTGAAACACACACTCATTCACACTCACACTCACTCACACACTCTCTTGCACTCACACACACACTCTCACACTCAACACTCTCTCAAACTAACACACACTATCTCAAACTCACACACACTCACACTCTCTCATAATATCTCACACAAACACACCCTCTCTCACACACACACTCTCTCTCACACTCACATACACTCATACTCACACACACACTCACTCACACACACACTGACACACTCTCACACACGCTCGCTCACACTCACACATACAATCACACGCATACTCTATCTCACACACACATAATCTCTCTCACACTCACTCACACTCTCACACACACACACCCTCACACTCTCTCACACTCACACTCTCTCACACTCACACTCTCTCACTCACACTAACAAACATTATCACAAACTCACACACACACCCACACTCACACTCTCTCAAACTCTCTCACACAAACACACCCTCTATCACACACACACTCTCTCTCTCCCACTCGCACTCACACACACTCACACTCACACTCACACGTAATCACTCACTCACACACTCACTCAAACACACACTCATTCACACTCACACTCACTCACACACACACTCACTCACACACACACACTCTCACACTCTCTCACACTCACACACACACTCTCACACACACACACCCTCACACTCTCTCACACATACAATCTCTCTCTCTCACACACACACACACAATCTCTCTCTCTCACACACACTCACACTCACAGACACATACACTCTCACACACACTCTCTCACACACTCACACATACTCTTACTCACACTCACTCACACTCACTCTCTCACACTCACTCACACTCACTTACTCTCACACTCAAACACATCTCTCAAACTCTCTCACAGAAACACATACTCTCTCACACAAACACACCCTCTCTCACACTCACACACACACACTCTCACACTCACACACACTCTCTCTCTCACATACACACTCTCTCACTCTCTCACATATAAACTCTCTCACACTCCCTCACACTCTTGCTCACTCCCTCACACTCACACAGCCCCACACTCACAAAGCCTCACACTCATACAGCCTAACACCCGCACTTGCTCAAACCCGCATTCCCTCACACCCGCACTCCCTCACACCTGCACTCTCTCACAGGGCCTCACACTCTCTCACACTCACACTCTCTCACACTCACACACACACTATCTCAAACTCACACACACACACACACACTCTCTCAAACTCTCTCACACACACATTCTCTCTCTCACACACACACTCTCTCACACTCGCACTCACACACACACACACACTCACACTCTCACACATACTCACACTCTCTCACACACACTCACTCACACACACACTCACACTCACTCGCACTCACACACACTCACTCACATTCACTCTCACTCACACTCACTCTCTCGCACTCACACACACTCTCTCACACAGACACACACTCTCTCTCACACACACACACACGCTCTCACCCACACACACATACTCTCTCTCACACACACACACACACATACTCTCTCGCTCTCACACACACACTCTCTCACACACACACGTACTCTCTCACACACACACATACTCTCACTCACACTCACTCACACTGTCACTCTCACTCACACACACTCTCTCGTACTCACACACACTCTCTCACACAGACACACACTCTCTCACCCACACACACACACACTCTCTCAACCACACACACATACTCTCTCTCACACACGCACACATACTCACTCACACACACATAGTCTCACTCACACACACATAGTCTCACTCACACTCACTCACACTCACTCTCGCTCACACTCACTCACACACACTCACACTCACTCACACTCTCACTCTCACTCACACACACTCTCTTGCACTCACACACACTCTCTCACACAGACACACACTCTCTCACCCACACACACACACACACCCTCACACTCTCTCACACATACAATCTCTCTCTCACACACACATACACACAATCTCTCTCTCTCTCACACACACACACTCACAGACACATACACTCTCACACTCACACACACACTCACACATACTCTTACTCACACTCTCCCACACTCACTCACACTCACTTACTCTCACACTCAAACACACTGTCTCAAACTCTCTCACACAAACACACACTCTCTCACACAAAAACACACTCTTTCACACGCACACACACACACACTCTCTCCCTCAAACTCTCTCACACACACATTCTCTCTCTCACACACACACTCTCTCTCACACTCGCACTCACACACACACTCACTCACTCACACACTCACACTCTCACACATACTCACACTCTCTCACACTCACACACACTCTCTCACACAGACACACACTCTCACCCACACACACATACTCTCTCACACACACATACTCTCACTCACACACACATAGTCTCACTCACACTCACTCACACTCTCACTCACACTCACACACACTCACTCTCACTCACACTCACTCACACACACACTCTCACTCTCACTCACACACACTCTCTCGCACTCACACACATTCTCTCACACAGACACACACTCTCTCTCTCACCCACACACACATACTCTCTCTCACACATACTCTCACTCACACACACACACTCTCACTCACACACACATACTCTCACTCAAAATCACTCACACTCACTCTCACTCACACTCTCACTCTCAGTCCCACTCTCATTCTCACTCACACTCTCTCACACTCACACACTCACACACACAGTGTCTCAAACACTCTCTCTCACACACACACAAACACACTCACACTCTCTCAAACTCTCTCACACAAACACACACTCTCTCTCACACTTACGCTCACACACACATATTCTGTCACACACAAACTCTCACACTCACACACACACTCACACTCACTCACACACACACACTCACACACACACTCACATACTCACACACTCACTTTCACGCACACACAGTCACACACATACACTCATTCATACTCACACACACTCACTCACACTCACACACCCACTCCCTCACACTTTCGCACACACTGTCACACGCACACACACATTCACACACACACACACTCACACACATACTCTCTCTCACACTCACATGTATACTCCTTCTCACACTCACTCACACTCACTCACTCTCACAATGTCACATTCACACTCACACACTCACACACACTCTCACACTCACACACACCCTCTCTCACTCTCTCATGCTCTCTCTCACTCCCTCATACTCACACTCCCTCACACTACCTCACACTCTCTCACTCACACTCTCTTGCATTCACACTCTCTTGCATTCACACTCTCTCACACTAACACACACTATCTCAAACTCACACACACACACTCACATTCTCTCAAACTCTCTCACACAAACACACCCTCTCTTTCACACACACACTCTCTCTCACACTTGCACTCACACAAACACTCACACATTCATTCACACATTCTCTCACACTCACAAACACACTCTCACACTCACTCACACACACTCATTCACACACACACTCATACTCACACACACACAGACACACTCTCACACTCTCACTCACACTCACACACACTCACACACACACTCACAGACTCTCTCACACACACACACACATACTGTCTCTCACACACACATAGTCTCACTCACGCTCACTCAGACTCTCAGACTCTCACATGCACACACTCTCACACTCACACTCTCACACACTCACACTCTCTCTCACTCCCTTACACACACACTCCCTCACACTCGCCCTCGCTAACACTCGCACTCCCTCACACTCCCTGACACTTGCACTCCCTCACACTCACACTCCCTCACACCTGCACTCCCTCAGACTCGCTCACACTCCCTCACACTTCCTCACACTCACACTCTCTCACTCACACTCTCTCACTTACACTAACACACATTATCCCAAACTCACACACACACCCACACTCACACTCTCTCAAACTCTCACACAAACACACCCTCTCTCACACACACACTCTCTCTCACACTCACATACATACACACTCACTCACACACACACACTCACTCACACACTCACACACACACACTCACTCACACACACACAGTCACACACACACTCTCTCTCACACTCACATACACTCATACTCACACACACACTCACTCACACACACTGACACACTCACACACGCTCGCTCACACTCACACATACAATCATATACACTCACACACCACTCACATGCGCTCACACACTCACACACATACTCTCTCTCACACACACATAATCTATCTCACACTCACTCAAACTCTCACACTCACACTCCCTCACACTCTCTCACACTCACACTCTCTCACACTCACTCTCTCACACTCACACACACACTATCTCAAACTCACACACACACACACACACACTCTCTCAAACTCTCTCACACACACATTCTCTCTCTCACACACACACTCTCTCACACTCGCACTCACACACACACTCTTGCTCACTCTCTCACACATACTCACACTCTCTCACACACACTCACTCACACACACACTCACACTCACTCGCAATCACACTCACACTCACTCACACTCACTCTCTCGCACTCACACACACTCTCTCACACAGACACACACTCTCTCTCACACACACACACACGCTCTCACCCACACACACATACTCTCTCTCACACACACACACACATACTCTCTCGCTCTCACACACACACTCTCTCACACACACACGTACTCTCTCACACACACACATACTCTCACTCACACTCACTCACACTGTCACTCTCACTCACACACACTCTCTCGCACTCACACACACTCTCTCACACAGACACACACTCTCTCACCCACACACACACACACTCTCTCAACCACACACACATACTCTCTCTCACACACACACACATACTCACTCACACACACATAGTCTCACTCACACACACATAGTCTCACTCACACTCACTCACACTCACTCTTGCTCACACTCACTCACACATACTCACACTCACTCACACACACTCACACTCACTCACACTCTCACTCTCACTCACACACACTCTCTCACACACACACACACTCTCTCTCACCCACACACACATACTCTCACTCTCACATACACACTCACACACACTCACACTCTCTCACACTCTCTCATACTCTCTCAAACTCTCGCACGCAAACACACCCTCTCTCACACACACACTCTCTCTCTCCTACCCGCACTCACACACACTCACACTCACACGCAATCACTCACTCACACACTCACTCAAACACACACTCATTCACACTCACACTCACTCACACACACACTCACTCACACACACACACTCTCACACTCTCTCACACACACACACACTCTCACACACACACAGCCTCACACTCTCTCACACATACAATCTCTCTCTCACACACACATACACACAATCTCTCTCTCTCTCACACACACACTCACAGACACATACACTCTCACACTCACACACACACTCACACATACTCTTACTCACACTCACTCACACTCACTTACTCTCACACTCAAACACACTCTCTCAAACTGTCTCACAGAAACACACACTCTCTCACACAAAAACACACTCTTTCACACGCACACACACACACACTCTCTCTCTCAAACTCTCTCACACACACATTCTCTCTCTACCACACACACTCTCTCTCACACTCGCACTCACACACACACTCACTCACTCACACACACACTCTCACACATACTCACACTCTCTCACACTCACACTCACACTCACACACTCTCTCACACATACACACACTCTCACCCACACACACATACTCTCTCTCACACACACACACACACACACTCTCTCTCTC
The DNA here is from genome assembly GCF_017639515.1 of Carcharodon carcharias. NCBI lineage: Eukaryota > Metazoa > Chordata > Chondrichthyes > Lamniformes > Lamnidae > Carcharodon > Carcharodon carcharias. Next base: position 84,654,558 of record NC_054472.1, on the reverse strand, counting down.
ACACACACACACATACTCTCTCACACACACACGTACTCTCTCACACACACATGTACTCTCACTCACACACACTCTCTTGCACTCACACACACTCTCTCACACAGACACACACTCTCTCACCCACACACACACTCTCTCACCCACACACACACACTGTCTCACCCACACACACACATACTCTCTCACCCACACACACATACTCTCTCTCACACACACACACATACTCATTCACACACACATACTCTCACTCACACACACATAGACTCACTCACACTCACTCACACTCACTCTCACTCACACTCACTCACACACACTCACACTCACTCACACACACTCACACTCACTCACACTCTCACTCTCACTCACACACACTCTCTCGCACTCACACACACTCTCTCACACAGACACACACTCTCTCTCACCCACACACACATACTCTCTCTCACACATACTCTCACTCACACACACATACTCTCACTCACAAACACATGCTCTCACTCAAAATCACTCACACTCACTCTCACTCTCACACTCACACTCACACACACTCACACTCTCTCACACTCTCTCAAACTCTCTCACACTCACACACTCACACACACAGTGTCTCAAACACTCTCTCTCTCACACACACAAACACACTCACACTCTCTCAAACTCTCTCACACAAACACACACTCTCTCTCACACTTACGCTCACACACACATATTCTGTCACACACAAACTCTCACACTCACACTCACACACACATACTCACACTCACACACACACACTCACACACACACTCACACACACACACTCACACTTTCACCCACACATAGTCACACACATACACTCATTCATACTCACACACACTCACTCACACTCACACACACACTCGGTCACACTCACACTTTCACACACACTGTCACACACACACACTCATTCACACTCACACACACACACTCATACACATACTCTCTCTCACACTCACATGTATACTCTCTCACACTCATTCACTCTCACAATCTCACACTCACACTCTCACACACACTCTCAGACTCACACACACCCTCTCTCACTCTCTCACGCTCTCTCTCACTCCCTCACACTCACACTCACTCACACTACCTCACACTCTCTCACTCACACTCTCTTGCATTCACACTCTCTTGCATTCACACTCTCTCACACTAACACACACTATCTCAAACTCACACACACACACTCACATTCTCTCAAACTCTCTCACACAAACACACCCTCTCTTTCACACACACACTCTCTCTCACACTCGCACTCACACAAACACACTCACACATTCACTTACACATTCTCTCACACTCACAAACACACTCTCACACTCACTCACACACTCACTCACACACACTCATACTCACACAGACACACTCTCACACTCTCACTCACACTCACACACACTCACACACACACTCACTCACTCACACACATACTCTCTCTCACACACACACACATAGTCTCACTCACGCTCACTCAGACTCTCAGACTCTCACGCGCACACACTCTCACACTCACACTCTCACACACTCACACTCTCACACTCACACTCTCTCACACTCTCTCTCACTCCCTCACACTCTCTCTCACTCCCTTACACACACACTCCCTCACACGTACCCTCGCTAACACTCGCACTCCCTCACACTCCCTGACACTTGCACTCCCTCACACCCACACTCCCTCACACCTGCACTCCCTCACACTCCCTCACACTCTTGCTCACTCCCTCACACTCACACAGCCTCACACTCACAAAGCCTCACACTCATACAGCCTCACACCCGCACTCGCTCAAACCCGCATTCCCTCACACCCACACTCCCTCACACCTGCACTCTCTCACAGGGCCTCACACTCTCTCACACTCACACTCTCTCACACTCACACACACACTATCTCAAACTCACACACACACACACACACACACACACTCTCAAACTCTCTCACACACACATTCTCTCTCTCACACACACACTCTCTCACACTCGCACGCACACACACACTCACACTCTCACACATACTCAAACTCTCTCACACACACTCACTCACACACACACTCACACTCACTCGCACTCACACACACTCTCTCACACAGACACACACTCTCTCTCACACACACACACACACTCTCACCCACACACACATACTCTCTCTCACACACACACACACATACTCTCTCGCTCTCACACACACACTCTCTCACACACACACGTACTCTCTCACACACACACATACTCTCACTCACACTGTCACTCTCACTCACACACACTCTCTCGCACTCACACACACTCTCTCACACAGACACACACTCTCTCACCCACACACACACACACTCTCTCAACCACACACACATACTCTCTCTCACACACACACACATACTCACTCACACACACATAGTCTCACTCACACACACATAGTCTCACTCACACTCACTCACACACACTCTCGCTCACACTCACTCACACACACTCACACTCACTCACACTCTCACTCTCACTCACACACACTCTCTCGCACTCACACACACTCTCTCACACAGACACACACTCTCTCTCACCCACACACACATACTCTCTCTCACACATACTCTCACTCACACACACATACTCTCACTCACAAACACATACTCTCACTCAAAATCACTCACACTCACTCTCACTCTCTCACACACACTCACACACACTCACACTCTCTCACACTCTCTCAAACTCTCGCACGCAAACACACCCTCTCTCATACACACACTCTCTCTCTCCTACCCGCACTCACACACACTCACACTCACATGCAATCACTCACTCACACACTCACTCAAACACACACTCATTCACACTCACACTCACTCACACACACACTCACTCACACACACACACTCTCACACTCTCTCACACTCACACACACACTCTCACACACACACACCCTCACACTCTCTCACACATACAATCTCTCTCTCACACACACATACACACAATCTCTCTCTCTCACACACACACACTCACAGACACATACACTCTCACACTCACACACACACTCACACATACTCTTACTCACACTCACTCACACTCACTTACTCTCACACTCAAACACACTCTCTCAAACTGTCTCACAGAAACACACACTCTCTCACACAAAAACACACTCTTTCACACACACACACACACACACACACTCTCTCAAACTCTCTCACACACACATTCTCTCTCTCCCACACAGTCTCTCTCACACTCGCACACACTCACTCACACACACACTCTCACACATACTCACACTCTCTCACACTCACACTCACTCACACTCACTCTCACTCACACACTCTTGCACTCACACACACTCTCTCACACAGACACACACTCTCTCTCTCACACACACACACTCTCACCCACACACACATACTCTCTCTCTCACACACACACATACTCTCTCACACACACACGTACTCTCTCACACACACACGTACTCTCACTCACACACACTCTCTTGCACTCACACACACTCTCTCACCCAGACACACACTCTCTCACCCACACGCACATACTCTCTCTCACACATACTCTCACTCACACACACATACTCTCACTCACAAACACATACTCTCACTCAAAATCACTCACACTCACTCTCACTCTCTCACACACACTCACACACACTCACACTCTCTCACACTCTCTCAAACTCTCGCACGCAAACACACCCTCTCTCACACACACACTCTCTCTCTCCTACCCGCACTCACACACACTCACACTCACATGCAATCACTCACTCACACACTCACTCAAACACACACTCATTCACACTCACACTCACTCACACACACACTCACTCACACACACACACTCTCACACACACACACCCTCACACTCTCTCACACATACAATCTCTCTCTCACACACACATACACACAATCTCTCTCTCTCACACACACACACTCACAGACACATACACTCTCACACTCACACACACACTCACACATACTCTTACTCACACTCACTCACACTCACTTACTCTCACACTCAAACACACTCTCTCAAACTGTCTCACAGAAACACACACTCTCTCACACAAAAACACACTCTTTCACACACACACACACACACACACACTCTCTCTCAAACTCTCTCACACACACATTCTCTCTCTCCCACACACTCTCTCTCACACTCGCACACACTCACTCACACACACACTCTCACACATACTCACACTCTCTCACACTCACACTCACTCACACTCACTCTCACTCACACACTCTTGCACTCACACACACTCTCTCACACAGACACACACTCTCTCTCTCACACACACACACACTCTCACCCACACACACATACTCTCTCTCTCACACACACACATACTCTCTCACACACACACGTACTCTCTCACACACACACGTACTCTCACTCACACACACTCTCTTGCACTCACACACACTCTCTCACACAGACACACACTCTCTCACCCACACACACACACTCTCTCACCCACACACACACATACTCTCTCACCCACACACACATACTCTCTCTCACACACACACACATACTCATTCACACACACATACTCTCACTCACACACACATAGACTCACTCACACTCACTCACACTCACGCTCACTCACACTCACTCACACACACTCACACTCACTCACACTCACTCACACTCACTCACACTCTCACTCTCACTCACACACACTCTCTCGCACTCACACACACTCTCTCACACAGACACACTCTCTCTCTCACCCACACACACATACTCTCTCTCACACATACTCTCACTCACACACACATACTCTCACTCACAAACACATGCTCTCACTCAAAATCACTCACACTCACTCTCACTCTCACACTCACACTCACACACACTCACACTCTCTCACACTCTCTCACACTCCCTCAAACTCTCTCACACTCACACACTCACACACACAGTGTCTCAAACATCTCTCTCACACACACACAAACACACTCACACTCTCTCAAGCTCTCTCACACAAACACACACTCTCTCTCACACTTACGCTCACACACACATATTCTGTCACACACAAACTCTCACACTCACACTCACACACACATACTCACACTCACTCACACATACACACTCACACTCACACACTCACACACACACACACACTCACACTTTCACCCACACATAGTCACACACATACACTCATTCATACACACACACACTCACTCACACTCACACACACACTCGGTCACACTCACACTTTCACACACACTGTCACACACACACACTCATTCACACTCACACACACACACTCATACACATACTCTCTCTCACACTCACGTGTATACTCTCTCACACTCATTCACTCTCACAATCTCACACTCACACTCTCACACACTCACACACACTCTCACACTCACACACACCCTCTCTCACTCTCTCACGCTCTCTCTCACTCCCTCACACTCACACTCCCTCACACTACCTCACACTCTCTCACTCACACTCTCTTGCATTCACACTCTCTTGCATTCACACTCTCTCACACTAACACACACTATCTCAAACTCACACACACACACTCACATTCTCTCAAACTCTCTCACACAAACACACCCTCTCTTTCACACACACACTCTCTCTCACACTCGCACTCACACACACACACACACTCTCTCTCACACTCGCACTCACACAAACACACTCACACATTCACTTACACATTCTCTCACACTCACAAACACACTCTCACACTCACTCACACACACTCATTCACACACACACTCATACTCACACACACACAGACACACTCTCACACTCTCACTCACACTCACACACACACTCACTCACTCACACACATACTCTCTCTCACACACACACACATAGTCTCACTCACGCTCACTCAGACTCTCAGACTCTCACGCGCACACACTCTCACACTCACACTCTCACACACTCACACTCTCACACTCACAATCTCTCACACTCTCTCTCACTCCCTCACACTCTCTCTCACTCCCTTACGCACACACTCCCTCACACGTACCCTCGCTAACACTCGCACTCCCTCACACTCCCTGACACTTGCACTCCCTCACACCCACAATCCCTCACACCCGCACTCCCTCACACTTGCTCACACTCCCTCACGCTCCCTCACACTCCCTCACACTCCCTCATACTCACACTCTCTCATTTACACTCTCTCACTTACACTAACACACATTATCCCAAACTCACACACACACACCCACACTCACACTCTCTCAAACTCTCACACAAACACATCCTCTCTCACACACATGCTCTCTCTCACACTCACACTCACTCACACACATACACACTCACTCACACACACACACTCATTCACACACTCACTCACACACACACTCACTCACACACACGCTCTCTCTCACACTCACATACACTGATACTCACACACACACTCACTCACACACACACTGACACACTCTCACACATGCTCGCTCACGCTCACACATACAATCACACACACTCACACAGCACTCACACGCACTCACACACTCACACACATACTCTCTCTCACACACACATAATCTCTCACACTCACTCACACTCTCACAATCACACTCCCTCACAGTCTCTCACACTCACACTCTCTCACACTCACTATCTCAGTCACACTCTCTCACACTAACACACATTATCACAAACTCACACACACCCACACTCACACTCTCTCACACAAACACACCCTCTCTCACACACACACTCTCTCCCCCACTCGCACTCACACACACTCACACTCACACTCACACGCAATCACTGACTCACACACTCACTCAAACACACACTCATTCACACTCACACTCACTCACACACACACTCACTCACACACACACACACACTCACACTCTCTCACACTCACACACACACTCACACACACTCACACACACTCACACTCACAGACACATACTCTCTCACACTCACACACACTCTCACACACTCAATCATACTCTTACTCACACTCACTCACACTCACTTACTCTCACACTCAAACACACTCTCTCAAACTCTCTCACAGAAACACACACTGTCTCACACAAAAACACATTCTTTCACACTCACACGCACACACTCTCACACTCACACACACTCTCTCTCTCTCACATATAAACTCTCGCACACTCCCTCACACTCTCGCTGACTCCCTCACACTCACACAGCCTCACACCCACACTCGCTCACACCTGCATTCCCTCACACCCGCACTCCCTCAGACCTGCACTCTCTCACACCCCCTCATACTCTCTCACACTCACAGTCTCTCACACTCACCATCTCTCACACTCACACACACACACTTTCAAACTCTCTCACACACACATTCTCTCTCTCACACACACACTCTCTCACACTTGCACTCATACACACACTCACACTCTCACACACTCTCACACTCTCTCACACACACTCACTCACACACACACTCACACTCACTCGCACTCACACACTCTCACTCACACTCACTGTCTCGCACTCACACACACTCTCTCACACAGACACTGTCTCTCTCACACACACACACATACTCTCTCTCACACATACTCTCACTCACTCACTCGCACTCACACTCACTCACACTCACTCTCACTCACACTCACTGCCTCGCACTCACACACACACTCTCACCCACACACACATACTCTCTCTCACACACACACATACTCACTCTCTCACACACACATGTACTCGCTCACACACACACATACTCTCACTCACACTGTCACTCTCACTCACACACACTCTCTCGCACTCACACACACTCTCTCACACAGACACACACTCTCTCACCCACACACACACACTCTCTCACCCACACACACATACTCTCTCGCACTCTCACACACTCTCTCACACAGACACACACTCTCTCACCCACACACACACACTCTCTCGCACTCACACACACTCTCTCACACAGATACACACTCTCTCACCCACACACACACACTCTCTCACCCACACACACATACTCTCTCTCACACACACACACATACTCACTCACACACGCATACTCTCACTCACACACACATAGTCTCACTGACACTCACTCACACTCACTCTCACTCACACTCACTCACACTCACTCACACTCATTCACACTCACTCACTCTCACTCACACACACTCTCTCGCACTCACACACAGTCTCTCACACAGACACACACTCTCTCTCACCCACACACACATACTCTCTCACCCACTCACACACACTCTCTCACACAGACACACACACTCTCTCTCACACATACTCTCACTCACAAACACATACTCTCACTCAAAATCACTCACACTCACTCTCACTCTCACACTTACACTCACACACACTCACACTCTCTCACACTCTCTCAAGCTCTCTCACACTCACACACTCACACACACAGTGTCTCAAACACACTCTCTCTCAAACACACACACAAACACATTCAAACTCTCTCAAACTCTCTCACACAAACAGACACTCCCTCTCACACTTACGCTCACACACACATATTCTGTCACACACAAACTCTCACACTCACATACACATACTCACACTCACTCACACACACACACTCATGCACTCACACTCACACACTCACACTCACACACTCACACTTTCATGCACACACAGTCACACACATACACTCATTCATACTCACTCACACTCACACACACACTCGCTCACACTCACACTTTCACACACACAGTCACACACACACACTCATTCACAATCACACACAAACACTCACACACATACTCTCTCTCACACTCACATGTATACTCTCTCTCACACTCACACACTCACACTCTCTCACACTCACACTCTCTCACACTCACACACACTCTCTCTCACTCCCTCACACTTTCTCTCACACACACTCCCTCACACTTACCCTCACTAACACTTGCACTCCCTCACACTCTCTCACACTCCCTCACACTTGCACTCCCTCACACCCACACTCCCTCACATCCGCACTCCCTCACACTTGCTCACACTCCCTCACGCTCCCTCACACTCCCTCACACTCCCTCACACTCCCTCACACTCACAATCTCTCACTCACACTAACACACATTATCCCAAACTCACAAACACACCCACACTCACACTCTCTCAAACTCTCTCACACAAACACACCCTCTCTCACATTCACACACACACATACACACTCACTCACACACACACTCACTCACACACACTCACACACACATTCATTCACACTCACACTCACTCACACACTCACACACTCACTCACACTCACACTCACACTCACACACACTCACACTCACACTCTCACACTCACACTCTCTCACACTAACACACACTATCTCAAACTCACACACACTCACACTCTTTCAAACTCTCTCACACAAACACACCCTCTCTCATACACACACCCACACTCACACACACTCACACACATACAGACTCACTCACACACACACACAGACTCACTCACACACACACTCACTCACACACACTCACTCACACACACACTCATTCACACTCACACTCACTCACACACTCACACACTCTCTTGCACTCACACACACTCTCACACACACACAATCACACTCTCACACTCACACTCACTCACACTCTCTCATAATATCTCACACAAACACACCCTCTCGCACAGACACACACTCTCTCACACTCACATACACTCATACTCACACACACACTCACACACACACTGACACACTCTCACACACGCTCGCTCACACTCACACATACAATCACACACACTCACACACCACTCACACGCACTCACACACTCACATACTCACACACATACTCTCTCTCACACACACACATAATCTCTCTCACACTCACTCACACTCTCACACTCTGACACTCTCACACTCACACTCCCTCACACTCTCTCACACTCACACTCTCTCACACTCACACACTCTCACTCACACTCTCTCACACTAACACACATTATCACAAACTCACACACACACCCACACTCACACTGTCTCAAACTCTCTCACACAAACACACCCTCTCTCACACACACTCTCTCTCCCACTCGCACTCACACACACTCACTCTCACACTCACACACAATCACTCACTCACACACTCACTCAAACACACACTCATTCACACTCATACTCACTTACACACACACTCACACACACACACACACTCACACACTCTCTCGCACTCACTCACACACACACACCCTCACACTCTCTCACACACACAATCTCTCTTTCACACACACACACACAATCTCTCTCTCTCACACACACTCACACTCACAGACACACACACTCTCACACTCACACACACACACTCTCACACACACACACACACACACACTCTCAAACTCTCTCACACACACATTCTCCCTCTCTCACACACACACTCTCTCACACTCACACTCACACATACACTCACTCACACACACTCACACTCTCACACATACTCGCACTCTCTCACACACACTCACTCGCACTCACACTCACTCACTCTCTTGCACTCACACTCACTCTCTCACACAGACACACACTCTCTCTCTCTCACACACACACACTCTCTCACCCACATACACATACTCTCTCTCTCTCTCACACACACATACTCTCTCACACACACACATACTCTCTCACACACATACATACTCTCTCTCTCTCACACACACACGTACCCTCACACACACACATACTCTCACTCACACTCACTCACACTGTCACTCTCACTCACACACACTCTCTCGCACTCACACACACTCTCTCACCCACACACACACTCTCTCACCCACACACACATACTCTCACACACACACACATACTCACACACACATACACTCACTCACACACACATCATCTCACTCACACTCACACACACTCACTCTCACTCACACTCACTCACACACACTCACACTCTCACTCTCACTCACACACACTCTCTCGCACTCACACACATTCTCTCACACAGACACACACTCTCTCTCTCACCCACACACACATACTCTCTCTCACGCATACTCTCACTCACACACACATGCTCTCACTCACAAACACATACTCTCACTCAAAATCACTCACACTCACTCTCACTCTCACACTCACACTCATACACACTCACACTCTCTCACACTCTCTCACACTCTCTCAAACTCTCTCAAACTCTCTCACACTCTCTCACACTCACACACACAGTATCTCAAACACTCTCTCTCTCACACACACACACAAACACACTCACACTCTCTCAAACTCTCTCACACAAACACACACTCTCTCTCACACTTACGCTCACACACACATATTCTGTCACACACAAACTCTCACACTCACACACACATACTCACACTCACTCACACACACACACTCACACTCTCACACTCACACTCACACTCACACACTCAGACTCACACACTCAGACTCGCACACTCACACTTTCATGCACACACAGTCACACAAATACACTCATTCATACTCACACACCCTCACTCACACTCACACACACACTCGCTCACACTCACACTTTCACACACACAGTCACACACACACACTCATTCACACTCACATACACACACTCACACTCATACTCTCTCTAACACTCACATGTATACTCTCTCTCACACTCACACTCACTCAAACAATCTCACACTCACACTCCCTCACACTACCTCATGCACTCTCACTCACACTCTCTTGCATTCACACTCTCACACTCTCTCACACTAACACACACTATCTCAAACTCACACACACACTCACATTCTCTCAAACTCTCTCACACAAACACACCCTCTCTTTCACACACACACTCTCTCTCACACTCGCACTCACACAAACACGCTCACACACTCACTCACACATTCTCTCACACTCACAAACACACTCTCACACTCACTCGCACACACTCACACACACACTCATACTCACACACACAGACACACTCTCACACTCTCACTCACACACACACACACTCACACTCACTCACACACATACTCTCTCTCACACACATGCATAGTCTCACTCACGCTCACTCAGACTCTCAGACTCTCACACACACACACTCTCACACTCACACTCTCACACACTCACACTCCCTCACTCTCTCTCACTCCCTCACACACACTCCCTCACACTTACCCTCGCTAACACTCGCACACCCTCACACTCCCTCACACTTGCACTCCCTCACACCCACACTCCCTCACACCCGCACTCCCTCACACTTGCTCACACTCCCTCACACTCCCTCACACTCACACTCTCTCACACTCTCTCACACTCTCTCCAACTCTCTCACACTCACACACTCACACACACAGTATCTCAAAAACTCTCTCTCTCACACACACACACACACTCTCTCAAACTCTCTCACACAAACACACACTCTATCTCACACGATCACACACACACGTTCTGTCACACACAAACTCTCACACTCACACACACATACTCACACTCACTCACACACACACACACACTCACACTCTCACACTCACACACTCACACTCATACACTCTCACTCACACACTCACACTTTCACGCACACACACTCACACACATACACTCATTCATACTCACACACCCTCACTCACACTCACACACACACTCTCTCACACTCACACTTTCACACACAAAGTCACACACACACACTCATTCACACTCACACACACACACTCACACACATACTCTTTCTCACACTCACATGTATACTCTCTCTCTCACACTCACACTCACTCACTCTCACAATCTCACACTCACACTCTCTCACATTCACACACACTCTCACACTCACACGCACCCTCTCTTGCTCTCTCACGCTCTCTCTCACTCCCTCACACTCACACTCCCTCACACTACCTCACACTCTCTCACTCACACTCTCTTGCATTCACACTCTCACACTCTCTCACACTAACACACACTATCTCAAACTCACACACACACACTCACATTCTCTCAAACTTTGTCACACAAACACACCCTCTCTCACACGCACTCTCTCTCACACTCACACTCACTCACACGCACACACACTCACTCACACACACACTCACTCACACACACACACTCACACACACACACTCACACTCTCACACACACTCTCTCACACTAACACACACTATCTCAAACTCACACACACTCACACTCTCTCAAACTATCTCACACAAACACACCCTCTCTCACACACACACTCTCTCTCACACTCACATACACTCATACTCACACACACACTCACTCACACACACACTGACACACTCTCGCTTACAATCACACACACTCACACACCACTCACACGCACTCACACACTTACACACTCACACACATACTCTCTCTCACACACACATAATCTATCTCACACTCACTCACACTCTGACACTCTTACACTCACACTCCCTCATACTCTCTCACACTCACACTCTCTCACACTCACACTCTCTCATTCACACTCTCTCACACTAACACACATTATCACAAACTCACACACCCACACCCACACTCACACTCTCTCAAACTCTCTCACACAAACACACCCTCTCTCACACACACACTCTCTCTCCCACTCGCACTCACACACACTCACACTCACACGCAATCACTCACTCACACACTCACTCAAACACACACTCCTTCACACTCACACTCACTCACACACACACTCACTCACACACACACTCACACACTCTCTCGCACTCACACACACACTCTCACACACACACAACCTCACACTCTCTCACACACACAATCTCTCTCTCTCACACACACTCACACTCACAGATACACACACTCTCACACTCACACACACACATTCTCTCACACACTCACACATACTCTTACTCACACTCACTCTCTCACACTCGCTCATACTCACTCACACTCACTTACTCTCATACTCAAACACACTCTCTCAAACTCTCTCACAGAAACACACACTCTCTCACACAAACACACACTCTCTCACACTCACACACACACACTCTCACAATCACACACACTCTCTCTCTCTCACATACACACTCTCTCACTCTCTCACATATAAACTCTCTCACACTCCCTCACACTCTCGCTCACTCCCTCACACTCACACAGCCTCACACTCACACAGCCTCACACTCATACAGCCTCACACCCGCACTCGTTCACACCTGCATTCCCTCACACCCGCACTCCCTCACACCCGCACTCTCTCACACCCGCACTCTCTCACACTCCCTCACACTGTCTCACACTCCCTCACACTCTCTCACACTCACACACACACTATCTCAAACTCACGCACACACATACACACACACTCTCTCAAACTCTCTCACACACACATTTTCTCTCTCACACACAAACTCTCTCTCACACTCGCACTCACACACACACTGACTCACTCACACACACACTCTCACACATACTCACACTCTCTCACACACACTCACTCACACTCACACTCACTCGCACTCACACTCACTCACACTCACTCTCACTCACACTCACTCTCTTGCACTCATACACACTCTCTCACACAGACACACACTTTCTCTCACACACACACACACTCTCTCACCTAAACACACATACTCTCTCTCTCACACACACACACACATACTCTCTCTCACACACACAGACACATACTCTCTCACACACACACGTACTCTCTCACACACACACATACTCTCACTCACACTCAGTCACACTGTCACTCTCACTCACACACACTCTCTCGCACTCACACACACTCTCTCAGACACACACTCTCTCTCTCACACACACACACACTCTCTCACCCACACACACATACTCTCTCTCTCACACACACACATACTCTCTCTCACACACACACACATACTCTCTCTCTCACACACACATACTCTCTCACACACACACACACAATCTCTCTCTCTCACACATACTCACACTCACAGACACACACAATCTCACACTCACACCCGCACTCCCTCACACCCGCACTCCCTCACACCCGCACTCTCTCACACCTGCATTCTCACACAATCCTTCACACTCTCTCACAATCCCTCACACTCTCTCACACTCACACTCTCTCACACTCACACACACTATCTCAAACTCATGCACACACACACACACTCTCTCTCTCAAACTCTCTCACACACACATTCTCTCTCTCACACACACACTCTCTCTCACACTCGCACTCACACACACACTCACTCACTCACACACACTCTCACACATACACTCTCTCACACACACTCACTCACACACACACTCACACTAACCCACACTCACTCTCACTCACACTCACTCTCTCGCACTCACATACACTCTCTCACACAGACACATACTCTCTCTCACACACACACATACTCTCTCACACACACACATACTCTCTCACACACACACATACTCTCAGTCACACTCACTCACACACACTCTCACTCACACACACTCTCTCGCACTCACACACACTCTCTCACACAGACACACACTCTCTCTCACCCACACACACACACTCTCTCACCCACACACACATACTCTCTCTCACACACACACATACTCTCTCTCACACACACACACATACTCACTCACACACACATACTCTCACTCACACACTCATAGTCTCACTCACACTCACTCTCACTCACACTCACTCATTCACTCACACACACTCACACTCACTCACTCACTCACACTCTCACTCACACACACTCTCTCGCACTCACACACACTCTCTCGCACAGACACACACTCTCTCTCACCCACACACACATACCCTCTCTCATACATACTCTCACTCACACACACATACTCTCACACACACATACTCTCACTCAAAATCACTCACACTCACTCTCACTCTCACACTCACACTCACACTCACTCACACTCTCACACTCTCTCACTCACACTCACACATACAGTGTCTCAAACACTCACACACACACACAAACACACTCACACTCTCTCACACAAACACACACTCTCTCTTACACTTACGCTCACACACAGATATTCTGTCACACACAAACTCTCACACTCACACACACATACTCACACTCACACACTCACACTCACACACACACTCACACACTCACACTTTCACACACACACACAGTCACACACATACACTCATTCATACTCACACACACTCACTCATACACACACACTCGCTCACACTCACACTTTCACACACACACACTCATTCACACTCATATACACACACCCACACAGATACTCTCTCTCACACTCACATGTATACGCTCTCTCACACTCACTCACAGTATCACACTCACACTGTCTCACACTCAGAAACACTCTCACACTCACACACACCCTCTCTCACTCTCTCACGCTCTCTCTCACTCCCTCACACTCACACTCCCTCACACTAACTCACACTCTCTCACTCACACTCTCTTGCATTCACACTCTCACACTCTCTCACACTAACACACACTATCTCAAACTCACACACACACACTCACATTCTCTCAAACTCTCTCACACAAACACACCCTCTCTTTCACACACACACTCTCTCTCACACTCGCACTCACACACACACACACACACACACTCGCTCACACTTACACTTTCACACACACAGTCACACTCTCACACTCTCACTCACACTCACACACACTCACACACACACACACTCACACACATACTCTCTCTCACACACACATAGTCTCACTCACATACATAGTCTCACTCAGACTCTCAGACTCTCACACACACACTCTCTCACACTCACACTCTCTCACACTCTCTCACACTCACACACACTCTCTCTCACTCCCTCACACTCTCTCTCACTCCCTCACACACACACTCCCTCACACCTGCACTCATTCACACTCGCTTACAGTCCCTCACGCTCCCTCACACTCCCTCACACACACACTCTCTCACTCACACTCTCACTCACAATAACACACATTATCCCAAACTCACACACACACCCACACTCACACTCTCTCAAACTCTCTCACACAAACACACCCTCTCTCATACACACACTCTCTCATACTCACACTCACTCACACACATACACATTCACTCACACACACACACACTCACTCACACACTCACTCACACACTCATACACTCATACTCACACACACTCACTCACACACACACACTGACATACTCTCACACACGCTCGCTCACACTCACACATACAATCACACACACTCACACACCACTCACACGCACTCACACACTCACACACTCACACACATACTCTCTCTCACACACACATAATCTCTCTCACACTCACTCACACTCTCACACTCTGACACTCTCACACTCACACTCTCTCACACTCACACTCTCTCACTCACACTCTCTCACACTAACACACATTATCACAAACTTACACAAACACCCACACTCACACTCTCTCAAACTCTCTCACACAAACACACCCTCTCTCACACACACACTCTCTCCCACTTGCACTCACACACACTCACACTCACACTCAAACGCAATCACTCACTCACACAGTCACTCAAACACACACTCATTCACACTCACACTCACTCACACACTCACTCACTCACACACACACACTCACACACTCTCTGGCACTCACACATGCACTCTCACACACACACACACCCTCACACTCTCTCACACACAAAATCTCTCTCTCTCACACACACACTCACACTCACACACACACATTCTCTCACACTCACACATACTCTTACTCACACTCACTCTCACACTCACTCATACTCACACACACTCACTTACTCTCATACTCAAACACACTCTCTCAAACTCTCTCACAGAAACACACACTCTCTCACACAAACACACACTCTCTCACACTCACACACACACACTCTCACACTCACACACACTCTCTCTCACATACACACTCTCTCACTCTCTCACATATAAACTCTCTCACACTCCCTCACACTCTCGCTCACTCCCTCACACTCACACAGCCTCACACTCACAAAGCCTCACACTCATACAGCCTCACACCCGCACTCACTCATACCCGCATTCCCTCACACCCGCACCCCCTCACACCCGCATTCTCTCACACCCGCACTCTCTCACACTCCCTCACACTCTCGCACACTCTCTCACACTCACACTGTCTCACACTCACACACACATTATCTCAAACTCACGCACACACATACACACACACTCTCTCAAACTCTCTCACACACACATTTTCTCTCTCACACACAAACTCTCTCTCACACTCGCACTCACACACACTGACTCACTCACACACTCACACTCTCACACATACTCACACTCTCTCACACACTCACTCACACTCACACTCACTCGCACTCACACTCACTCACACTCACTCTCACTCACACTCAATCTCTCGTACTCATACACACTCTCTCACACAGACACACACTCTCTCTCACACACACACACTCTCTCTCACCCAAACACACATACTCTCTCTCTCACACACACACACATACTCTCACACACACACACACTCACTCTCTCACATACACACGTACTCTCTCACACACACACATACTCTCACTCACACTCACTCACACTGTCACTCTTACTCACAAACACTCTCTCTCACACACACACTCTCTCACCCACACACACATACTCTCTCTCTCACACACACACACATACTCTCTCTCACACACACACATACTCTCTCTCTCACACACACACATACTCTCTCACACACACACGTACTCTCTCACACTCACACACACACATACTCTCACTCACACTCACTCACACTGTCACTCTCACACAAACACTCTCTTGCACTCACACACACTCTCTCACACAGACACACACACTCTCACCCACACACACACACATACTCACTCACACACACATACTCTCACTCACACACACATAGTCTCACTCTCACTCACTCTCACTCACACTCACTCACACTCACTCACACTCACTCACACACTCACACACACTCTCGCACTCACACACACTCTCTCACACTAACACACACTATCTCAAACTCACACACACACTCACATTCTCTCAAACTCTCTCACACAAACACACCCTCTCTTTCACACACACACACTCTCTCTCACACTTGCACTCACACACACACACACTCACACACTCACTCACACATTCTCTCACACTCAAAAACACACTCTCACACTCACTCACACACACTCACTCACACACACACTCATACTCACACACACAGACACACTCTCACACTCTCACACACACACACTTACACACACACACACACTCTCCCTCACACTCACCCTCCCTCGCACTTGCACTCCCTCACTCTCCCTCACACTTGCACTCCCTCACACCCACACTCCCTCACACCCGCACTCCCTCACACTTGCTCACACTCCCTCACAGTCACACTCTCTCACTCTCACTCACGCTCTCTCACTCACACTCTCTCACAATAACACACATTATCTCAAACTCACACACACCCACGCTCACACTCTCTCAAACTCTCTCACACAAACACACCCTCTCTCACACACACACTCACTCTCCCACTCGCACTCACACACACTCACACTCACACTCACACGCAATCACTCACTCACACACTCACTCAAACACACACTCATTCACACTCACACTCACTCACACACACAAACCCTCACACTATCTCACACACACAATCTCTCTCTCTCTCACACACACACACACAATCTCTCTCTCTCACACACACTCACACTCACAGACACACACACTCTCACACTCACACCCGCACTCCCTCACACCCGCACTTCCTCACACCCACACTCTCTCACACCCGCACTCTCTCACAATCCCTCACACTCTCTCACAATCCCTCACACTCTCTCACACTCACACTCTCTCACATTCACACACACTATCTCAAACTCATGCACACACACACACACACTCTCTCTCAAACTCTCTCACACACACATTCTCTCTCTCACACACAAACTCTCTCTCTCACTCGCACTCACACACACACTCACTCACACACACTCTCACACATACACTCTCTCACACACACTCACTCACACACACACTCACGCTAACCCACACTCACTCTCACTCACACTCACTCTCTCGCACACAGACACACACTCTCTCACCCACACACACACACACTCTCTCACCCACACACACATACTCTCTCTCACACACACACATACTCACTCACACACACATACTCTCACTCACACACACATAGTCTGACTCACTCACTCACACTCACTCACACTCTCACTCTCACTCACACACACTTTCTCGCACTCACACACATTCTCTCACACAGACACACACTCTCTCTCACCCACACACACATACTCTCTCTCACACACACACATACTCACTCACACACACATACGCTCACGCACACACTCATAGTCTCACTCACACTCACTCTCACTCACACTCACTTACACTCACTCACACTCACTCACACACAATCACACTCACACTCTCACTCACACACACTCTTTCGTGCTCACACACACTCTCTCACACAGACACACAATCTCTCTCACCCACACACACATACTCTCTCTCATACATACTCTCACTCACACACACATACTCTCACACACACATACTCTCACTCAAAATCACTCACACTCACTCTCACTCTCACACTCACACTCACTCACACTCTCTCACACTCTCTCACTCACACACTCACAAATACAGTGTCTCAAACACTCACACACACACACAAACACACTCACACTCTCTCACACAAACACACACTCTCTCTCACACTTATGCTCACACACACATATTCTGTCACAGACAAACTCTCACACTCACACACACATACTCACACTCACTCACACTCACACACTCACACTGTCACGCACACACAGTCACACACATACACTCATTCATACTCACACACACTCACTCACACACACACACACTCGCTTACACTCACACTTTCACACACACAGTCACACACACACACTCATTCACACTCATACACACACATACTCTCTCTCACTCACATGTATACTCTCTCTCACACTCACTCACACTCACTCACAGTATCACACTCACACTCTCTCACACTCACACACACTCTCACACTCACACACACCCTCTCTCACTCTCTCACGCTCTCTCTCATGCCCTCACACTCACACTCCCTCACACTACCTCACACTCTCTCACTCACACTCTCTTGCATTCACACTCTCTTGCATTCACACTCTCACACTCTCTCACACTAACACACGCTATCTCAAACTCACACACGCTATCTCCATCTCACACACACACACACTCACATTCTCTCAAACTCTCTCACACAAACACACCATCTCTTTCACACACACGCTCTCTCTCACACTCGCACTCACACACACACACACTCGCTCACACTCACACTTTCACACACACAGTCACACACACACTCATTCACACTCATACACACACACTCACATACATACTCTCTCTCACACTCACATGTATACTCTCTCTCACACTCACTCACACTCTCACAGTATCACACTCACACTCTCCCGCACTCACACACACTCTCACACTCACACACACCCTCTCTCACTCCCTCACACTCACACTTCCTCACACTACCTCACACTCTCTCACTCACACTCTCTTGCATTCACACTCTCTGGCATTCACACTCTCACACTCTCTCACACTAACACACACTATCTCAAACTCACACACACACACATTCTCTCAAACTGTCTCACACAAACACACCCTCTCTTTCACACACACACTCTCTCTCACACTTGCACTCACACACACACACACTCCCACATTCTCTCACACACACAAACACACTCTCACACTCACTCACACACACACTCATACTCACACACACAGACACACTCTCACACTCTCACTCACACTCACACACACTCACACACACACACACACACTCACACACATACTCTCTCTCACACACACACATAGTCTCACTCACGATCACTCAGACTCTCAGTTTCTCACACGCACACACTCTAACACTCACACTCTCACACACTCACACTCTCTCACACTCACACTCTCTCACACTCACACACACTCTCTCTCACACTCTCTCTCACTCCCTCACACACACACTCCATCACACTCACCCTCGCTAACACTCGCACTCCCTCACACTCCCTCACACCTGCACTCATTCACACTCGCTCACACTCCCTCACACTCCCTCACACTCCCTCACACACACACTCTCTCACTCACACTCTCTCACTCACAATAACACACATTATCCCAAACTCACACACACACCCACACTCACACTCTCTCAAACTCTCTCACACAAACACACCCTCTCTCATACACACACTCTCTCATACTCACACTCACTCACACACATACACATTCAATCACACACACACACTCACTCACACACTCACTCACACATTCACTCACACACACACTCACACACACACACTCATTCACACTCACACTCACTCACACACTCACACACTCTCTTGCACTCACACACACACACACAATCACACTCTCACACTCACGCTCACTCAAACTAACACACACTATCTCAAACTCACACACACTCACACTCTCTCATAATATCTCACACAAACACACACTCTCTCACACACACACTCTCTCTCACACTCACATACACTCATACTCACACACACACTCACTCACACACACACTGACACACTCTCACACATGCTTGCTCACACTCACACATACAATCACACACACTCACACACCACTCACACGCACTCACACACTCACACACATACTCTCTCTCACACACACATAATCTCTCTCACACTCACTCACACTCTCACACTCTGACACTCTCACACTCACACTCCCTCACACTCCCTCACACTCACACTCTCTCACACTCACAGTCTCTCACTCACACTCTCTCACACTAACACACATTATCACAAACTCACACACACACCCACACTCACACTCTCTCAAACTCTCTCACACAAACACACCCTCTCTCACACACACACTCTCTCTCCCACTAGCACTCACACACACTCACTCTTACACTCATACACAATCACTCACTCACACACTCACTCAAACACACACTCATTCACACTCATACTCACTCACACACACACGCACTCACACACACACACCCTCACACTCCTTCACACACACAATCTCTCTCTCACACACACACACACTCAATCTCTCTCTCTCACACACACTCACACTCACAGACACACACACTCTCACACTCACACACACACACTCTCACACACTCACACATACTCTTACTCACACTCACTCTCTCACACTCACTCACACTCACTTACTCTCACACTCAAACACACTCTCTCAAACTCTCTCACAGAAACACACACTCTCTCACACAAACACACACACACACACACAATCTCACACTCACACACACTCCCTCTCTCACATACACACTCTCTCACTCTCTCACATATAAACTCCCTCACACTCCCTCACACTCTCACTCACTCCCTCACACTCACACAGCCTCACACTCACAAAGCCTCACACTCATACAGCCTCACACCCGCACTCGCTCACACCCGTATTCCCTCACACCGGCACTCCCTCACACCCGAACTCTCTCACACCCGCACTCTCTCACAATCCCTCACACTCTCTCACACTCACACTCTCTCACACACACACTATCTCAAACTCACGCACACACTCACACACTCTCTCAAATTCTCACACATACACATTCTCTGTCTCTCACACACACACTCTCTCATACTCGCACTCACACACACACTCACTCACACACACTCACACTCTCACACATACTCACACTCATTCTCACTCACTCACACTCACTCTCTCGCACTCACACACACTCTCGCACACACACACACATACTCTCTCTCTCACACACACACACATACTTTCTCTCACACACACACACATACTATCTCTCTCTCACACACACACATACTCTCTCTCACACACACACGTACTCTCTCACACACACACATACTCTCACTCACACTCACTCACACTGTCACTCTCACTCACACACACTCTCTCACACTCACACACACTCTCGCACACAGACACACACTCTCTCACCCACACACACACACACACACACTCTCTCACCCACACACACATACTCTCTCTCACACACACACATACTCACACACACATACTCTCACTCACACACACATAGTCTCACTCACTCACTCACACTCACTCACACTCACTCACACACACTCACACTCTCACTCTCACTCACACACACTTTCTCGCACTCACACACATTCTCTCACACAGACACACACTCTCTCTCACCCACACACACATACTCTCTCTCACGCATACTCTCACTCACACACACATACTCTCACTCAGAAACACATACTCTCACTCAAAATCACTCACACTCACTCTCACTCTCACACTCACACTCATACACACTCACACTCTCTCACACTGTCTCACACTATCTCACACTCTCTCAAACTCTCTCACACTCACACACTCACACACACAGTATCTCAAACACTCTCTCACACACACACACAAACACACTCACACTCTCTCACACACACACACAAACACACTCACACTCTCTCAAACTCTCTCACACAAACACACACTCTCTCTCACACTTACGCTCACACACACATATTCTGTCACACACAAACTCTCACACTCACACATACTCACACTCACACACACACTCACACTCTCACACTCACACTCACACACTCACACTCACACACTCACACTTTCACGCACACACAGTCACACACATACACTCATTCATACTCACACACCCTCACTCACACTCACACACACACTCACTCACACTCACACTTTCACACACACAGTCACACACACACTCATTCACACTCACACACACACTCACACACATACTCTTTCTCACACTCACATATATACTCTCTCTCTCACACTCACAGTCACTCACTCTCACAATCTCACCCTCACACTCTCTCACATTCACACACACTCTCACACTCACATGCACCCTCTCTTGCTCTCTCACGCTCTCTCTCACTCCCTCACACTCACACTCCCTCACACTACCTCACACTCTCACTCACACTCTCTTGCATTCACACTCTCTTGCATTCACACTCTCACACTCTCTCACACTAACACACATTCTCTCAAACTCACACACACACACACTCACATTCTCTCAAACTCTCTCACACAAACACACCCTCTCTCACACACTCTCTCTCTCACACACACTCTCTCTCACACTCACACTCACTCACATGCACACACACTCACTCACACACACACTCACACACACACACTCACTCACACACACACTCATTCACACTCACACTCACTCACACACTCACACACTCTCTTGCACTCACACACACACCCTCTCTCACACACACACTCTCTCTCACACTCACATACACTCATACTCACACACACACTCACTCTCACACACACTGACACACTCTTGCTTACAATCACACACACTCACACACCACTCACACACACTCATACACTCACACACTCACACAAATAGTCTCTCTCACACACACATAATCTCTCTCACACTCACTCACACTCTCACACTCTCTCACTCACACTAACACACTTTATCCCAAACTCACACACACACCCACACTCACACTCTCTCAAGCTCTCTCACACAAACACATCCTTTCTCACACACACTCTCTCTCACACTCACACTCACTCACACACATACACACTCACTCTAACACACACACACACTCACACACGCACTCACACATATACTCTCTCTCACACACAGATAGTCTCACTCACGCTCACTCAGACTCTCAGACTCTCACACGCACACACTCTCACACTCACACTCTCACACACTCACACACTCTCACACTCAAACTCTCTCACACTCACACACACTCTCTCTCATTCCCTCACACTCTCTCTCACTCCCTTACACACACACTCCCTCACACTCACCCTCGCTAACACTCGCACTCCCTCACACTCCCTCACACTTGCACTCCCTCACACCCACACTCCCTCACACCCGCACTCCCTCGCACTTGCTCACAGTCCCTCACGCTCCCTCACACTCCCTCACACTCACTCAAACTCACACTCTCTCACTCTAACACACATTATCACAAACTCACACACACACACCCACACTCACACTCTCTCAAACTCTCTCACACAAACACACCCTCTCTCACACACACACTCACTCTCCCACTCGCACTCACACACACACACTCACACACAATCACTCACTCACACACACACTCATTCACACTCACACTCACTCACACACACACTCACTCACTCACACACACACACTCACACACTCACTTTCTTGCACACACAGTCACACACATACACTCATTCATACTCACACACACTCACTCACACTCACACACACACACTCGCTCACACTCACACTTTCACATACACAGTCACACACACACACACTCATTCACATTCACACACACACACACTCACACACATACTCTCTCTCACACTCACACACACTCTCACACTCACACACACCCTCTCTCACTCTCTCATGCTCTCTCTCACTCCCTCACACTCACACTCCCTCACACTACCTCACACTCTCACTCACACTCTCTTGCATTCACACTCTCTTGCATTCACACTCTCACACTCTCTCACACTAACACACACTATCTCAAACTCACACACACACTCACATTCTCTCAAACTCTCTCACACAAACACACCATCTCTTTCACACAGACACCCTCTCTAACACTCACACTCACACACTCACACACACATTCTCTCACACTTACAAACACACTCTCACACTCACTCGCACACACTCACTCACACACACAATCATACTCACACACACAGACACACTCTCACACTCTCACTCACACTCACTCACACACATACTCTCTCTCTCACACACACATAGTCTCACTCACGCTCACTCAGACTCTCAGACTCTCACACGCACACATTCTCACACTCACACTCTTACACACTCACACTCTCTCACACTCACACTCTCTCACACTCACACACACTCTCTCTCACTCCCTCACACTCTCTCTCACTCCCTCACACACACTCTCTCACACGTACCCTCGCTAACACTCGCACTCCCTCACACTCCCTCACACTTGCACTCCCTCACACCCACACTCCCTCACACCCGCACTCCCTCACACTTGCTCACACTCCCTCACGCTCCCTCACACTCCCTCACACTCACACTCACTCACTCACACTCTCTCACTCACACTAACACACATTATCACAAACACACACACACACCCACACTCACACTCTCTCAAACTCTCTCACACAAACACACCCTCTCTCACACATAGTCTCTCTCACACTCACACTCACTCACACACATACACACTTACTCACACACATACACACTCACTCACACACACACTCACTCACACACACACACACTCACTCACACACACACTCATTCACACTCACACTCACTCACACACTCACACACTCTCTTGCACTCACACATACACTCACACACACACACACACACTCTCACACTCACACTCTCTCACACTAACACACACTATCTCAAACTCACACACACTCACACTCTCTCAAACTATCTCACACAAACACACCTTCTCTCACACACACACACTCTCTCTCACACTCGCATACACTCATACTCACACACACACTCATTCACACACACACTGACACACTCTCGCTTACAATCACACACACTCACACAGCACTCACACGCACTCACACACTCACACTCTCACACTCTGACACTCTCACACTCACACTCACACTCTCTCACACTCACACTCTCTCACTCAAATTCTCTCACACAAACACACCCTCTCTCACACACACACTCTCTCTCCCACTCGCACTCACACACACACACTCACACGCAATCACTCACTCACACACTCACTCAAACACACACTCATTCACACTCACACTCACTCACACACACTCACACACTCTTTCGCACTCACACACACTCTCACACACACACACACACAATCTCTCTCTCTCACACACACTCACACTCACAGACACACACACTCTCACACTCACACACACACACTCACACATACTCTTACTCACACTCACTCACACTCAATCTCTCACACTCACTCATACTCACACACACTCACTTACACTCACACTCAAACACACTCTCTCAAACTCTCTCACAGAAACACACACTCTCTCACACAAACACACACTCTCTCACACTCACACACACACTCTCACACTCACACACACTCTCTCTCTCACATACACACTCTCTCACATATAAACTCTCTCACACTCCCTCACACTCTCGCTCACTCCCTCACACTCATACAGCCTCACACTCACAAAGCCTCACACTCATAAAGCCTAACACCCGCACTCACTCACACCCACATTCCCTCACACCTGCACTCTCTCACACTCCCTCACACTCTCTCACACTCACACTCACACACACACTATCTGAAACTCACGCACACACACACACACTCTCAAACTCTCTCACACACACATTTGCTATCTCACACACACACTCTCTCTCACACTCGCACTCACACACACACTCACTCACACACTCACACTCTCACACATACTCACACTCTCTCACACACACACTCACACTCACTCACACACATAGTCTCTCTCACACACACACATAGTCTCACTCACGCTCACTCAGTCTCTCAGACTCTCACACGCACAGAATCTCACACTCACACTCTCACACACTCACACTCTCTCACACTCTCTCACACTCACACACACTCTCTCTCACTCCCTCACACTCTCTCTCACTCCCTCACACACACTCTCTCACACGTACCCTCGCTAACACTCGCACTCCCTCACACTCCCTCACACTTGCACTCCCTCACACCCACACTCCCTCACACCCGCACTCCCTCACACTTGCTCACACTCCCTCACACTCACACTCACTCACTCACACTCTCTCACTCACACTAACACACATTATCACAAACTCACACACACACCCACACTCACACTCTCTCAAACTCTCTCACACAAACACACCCTCTCTCACACATAGTCTCTCTCACACTCACACTCACTCCCTCACATACACACTCACTCACACACATACACACTCACTCACACACACACTCACTCACACACACACTCACTCACACACACACTCACTCACACACACACTCACACACACTCACACACACACTCACTCACACACACACTCATTCACACTCACTCTCACTCACACACTCTCTTGCACTCACACACACACTCACACACACACACACACACTCACACTCTCACACTCACACTCTCTCACACTAACACACACTATCTCAAACTCACACACACTCACACTCTCTCAAACTATCTCACACAAACACACCTTCTCTCACACACACACTCTCTCTCACACTCGCATACACTCATACTCACACACACACTCATTCACACACACACTGACACACTCTCGCTTACAATCACACACACTCACACACCACCCACACGCACTCACACACTCACACTCTCACACTCTGACACTCTCACACTCACACTCTCTCACACTCACACTCTCTCACTCAAACTCTCTCACACAAACACACCCTCTCTCACACACACACACTCTCTCCCACTCGCACTCACACACACACACTCACACGCAATCACTCACTCACACACTCACTCAAAGACACACTCATTCACACTCACACTCACTCACACACACACACTCACACACTCTCTTGCACTCACACACACTCTCTCTCTCACACACACACAATCTCTCTCTCTCACACACACTCACACTCACAGACACACACATTCTCACACTCACACACACACACTCTCTCACACACTCACACATACTCTTACTCACACTCACTCACACTCAATCTCTCACACTCACTCATACTCACACACACTCACTTACTCTCACACTCAAACACACTCTGTCAAACTCTCTCACAGAAACACACACTCTCTCACACAAACACACACTCACACACACACTCACACACACTCTCTCTCTCTCACATACACACTCTCTCACTCTCTCACATATAAACTCTCTCACACTCCCTCACACTCTCGCTCACTCCCTCACACTCACACAGCCTCACACTCACAAAGCCTCACACTCATACAGCCTCACACCCGCACTCACTCACACCCACATTCCCTCACACTCACACTCTCTCACACTCCCTCACACTCTCTCACACTCACACTCTCACACTCACACACACACTATCTCAAACTCACGCACACACACACACTCTCTCAAACTCTCTCACACACACATTTTCTCTCTCACACACACACTCTCTCTCACACTCTCACTCACACACACACTCACTCACACACCCACACTCTCACACATACTCACACTCTCTCACACACACTCACTCACACTCACACTCACACTCACTCACTCACACAGACACACACTTTCTCTCACACACACACACTCTCTCTCACCCACACACACATACTCTCTCTCACACACACACACAGTCTCTCACACAGACATACTCTCACTCACACTCACTCACACACACTCTCTCACACAGACACACACTCTCTCTCACACACACATACACACTCTCTCACCCACACACACATACTCTCTCTCACACACACACACTCTCTCACACAGACATACTCTCACTCACACTCACTCACACACACTCTCTCACACAGACACACACTCTCTCTCACACACACACACACATACTCTCTCACACACACACGTACTCTCTCACACACACACATACTCTCACTCACACTGTCACTCTCACTCACACACACTCTCTTGCACTCACACACACTCTCTCACACAGACACACACTCTCTCTCTCACACACACACACACTCTCTCACCCACACACACATACTCTCTCTCTCACACACACACACATACTCTCACTCACACTGTCACTCTCACTCACACACACTCTCTTGCACTCACACACACTCTCTCACACAGACACACACTCTCTCTCTCACACACACACACTCTCTCTCACCCACACACACATACTCTCTCTCTCACACACACACACATACTCTCTCTCACACAGACGTACTCTCTCACACACACACATACTCTCACTCACACTGTCACTCTCACTCACACACACTCTCTCGCACTCACACACACTCTCTCACACAGACACACACTCTCTCACCCACACACACACACTCTCTCACCCACACACATACTCTCTCTCACACACACACATACTCACTCACACACGCATACTCTCACTCACACACACATAGTCTCACTCACACACACTCACACTCACTCTCACTCACACTCACTCACACTCACTCACACTCTCACTCACACACACTCTCTCGCATTCACACACACTCTCTCACGCTAACACACGCTATCTCAAACTCACACACACACTCACATTCTCTCAAACTCTCTCACACAAACACACCATCTCTTTCACACACACACTCTCTCTCACACTCACACTCACACACACACACTCACACACTCACTCACACATTCTCTCACACTCACAAACACACTCTCACACTCACTCACACACACTCATTCACACACACACTCATACTCGCACACACACTCACACTCACTTACTCACACACTCAAACACTTCTCTCAAACCCTCTCACAGAAACACACACTCTCTCACACAAACACACACTCTCTCACACTCACACACACACACACACACACTCTCACACTCACACACACTCTCTCTCTCACATACACACACTCTCACTCTCTCACATATAAACTCTCTCACACTCCCTCACACTCTCGCTCACTCCCTCACACTCACCAAGCCTCACACTCACAAAGCCTCACACTCGTACAGCCTCAAACCCGCACTCGCTCACACCCGCATTCCCTGACACCCGCGTTCTCTCACACCCGCACTCTCTCACACTCACACTCTCTCACACTCACACACACTATCTCAAACTCACGCACACAAACACACACTCTCTCTCAAACTCTCTCACACACACATTCTCTCTCTCACACACACTCTCTCTCACACTCGCACTCACACACACACTCACTCACACACTCACACTCTCACACATACACTCTCTCACACACACTTACTCACACACACACTCACACTCACTCGCATTCACACTAACTCACACTCACTCTCACTCACACACTCTCTCGCACTCACACACACTCTCTCACAGAGGCACACACTCTCTCTCACCCACACACACATACTCTCTCTCTCACACACACACACACACATACTCTCTCTCACACACACACGTACTCTCTCACACACACACACATACTCTCACTCACACTCACTCACACAGTCACTCACATTCACACACACACTCTTTCGCACTCACACACACTCTCTCACACAGACACACACTCTCTCACCCACACACACACACTCTCTCACCCACACACACATACTCTCTCTCACACACACACACATACTCACTCAAACACACATAGTCTCACTCACACTCACTCACACTCACTCTCACTCACACTCACACTCACTCACACCCACTCACACTCACTCACCCTCTCACTCACACACTCCCTCGCACTCACACACACTCTCTCACACAGACACACACTCTCTCCCACCCACACACATACTCTCTCTCACACATACTCTCACTCACACACACATACTCTCACACACACATATTCTCACTCAAAATCACTCACATTCACTCTCACTCTCACACTCACACTCACTCACACTCTCTCACACTCTCTCACACCCACACACTCACACACACAGTGTCTCAAACACTCTGTCACACACACACACAAACACACACACTCTCTCAAACAAACACACACTCTCTCTTACACTTACGCGCACACACAGATATTTGTCACACACAAACTCTCACACTCACACACACATACTCACACTCACTCACACTCACACACACACTCACACACTCACACACACACTCACACACTCACACTTTCACGCACACACAGTCACACACATACACTCATTCATACTCACACACACTCACTCACATACACACCCTCGCTCACACTCACACTTCCACACACACAGTCACACACACACACTCATTCACACTCATACACACACACTCACACACATACTCTCTCTCTCACATGTATACTCGCTCTCACACTCACTCACACTCACTCACTCACAATCTCACACTCACACTCTCTCACACTCACACACACTCACACTCATACACACCCTCTCTCACTCTTTCATGCTCTCTCTCACTCCCTCACACTCACACTCGCTCACATTACCTCACACTCTCTCACTCACGCTCTCTTGCATTCACCCTCTCTTGCATTCACACTCTCACACTCTCTCACACTAACACACACTATCTCAAACTCACACACACACACTCACATTCTCTCAAACTCTCTCACACAAACACACCCTCTCTTTCACACACACACTCTCTCTCACACTCACATACAATGATACTCACACACACACTCACTCACACACACACTGACACACTCTCACACATGCTCGCTCACACTCACACATACAATCACACACACTCACACACCACTCACACGCACTCAAACACTCACACACTCACACACATACTCTCTCTCACACACACATAATCTCTCTCACACTCACTCACACTCTCACACTCTGACACTCTCACACACACTCCCTCACACTCTCTCACACTAACACACGTTATCACAAACTCACACACACACCCACACACTCTCTCAAACTCTCTCACACACACTCTCTCTCCCACTCGCACTCACAAACACTCACACTCACACGCAATCACTCACTCACACACTCATTCAAACACACTCTCATTCACACTCATAATCACTCACACACACACTCACACACACACACACACTCACACACAATCTCTCTCTCACACACACAGAAACAATCTCTCTCTCTCACACACACTCACACTCACAGACACACACACTCTCACACTCACACACACACTCTCACACACTCACACATACTCTTACTCACACTCACTCACACTCATTCTCTCACACTCACACACTCACTCACACTCACTCTCACACTCAAAAGCACTCTCTTAAACTCTCTCACAGAAACACACACTCTCTCACACAAACACACACACACACTCTCACACTCACACACACTCTCTCTCTTTCACATACACACTCTCTCACTCTCTCACATATAAACTCTCTCACACTCCCTCACACTCTCGCTCACTCCCTCATACTCACACAGCCTCACACTCACAAAGCCTCACACTCATACAGCCTCACACCCGCACTCGCTCACACCCGCATTCCCTCACACCTGCACTCTCTCACACCTGCACTCCCTCACACCCGCACTCTCTCACAATCCCTCACACTCTCTCACACTCACACTCTCTCACACTCCCTCACACTCTCTCACCCACACACACATACTCTCTCTCACACACACACACATACTATCTCTCTCTCACACACACACATACTCTCTCAGACACACACGTACTCTCTCACACACAAATACTCTCACTCACACTCACTCTCTCTCACACACACACACAGTCTTTCACCCACACACACATACTCTCTCTCACACACACACACACACACAGTCTCTCACACACACATACCTACTCTCTCACACACATACTCTCTCTCACCCACACACACAGTCTCTCACCCACACACACATACTCTCTCTCACACACACACACACATACTCTCTCACACACACACGTACTCTCTCACACACACACATACTCTCTCTCACACACACACACATACTCACTCACACACACATACTCTCACTCACACACACAGTCTCACTCACACTCACTCTCACTCACACTCACTCACACTCACTCACACTCACTCACACTCACTCACACTCTCACTCTCAGTCACACACACTCTCTCGCACTCACACACACTCTCTCACACAGACACACACTCTCTCTCACCCACACACACATACTCTCACTCACAAACACATACTCTCACTCAAAATCACTCACACTCACTCTCACTCTCACACTCACACACACTCACACTCTCTCACACTCTCTCAAACTCTCTCACACTCACACACTCACACACACAGTGTCTCAAACACTCTCTCACACATACACACAAACACACTCACACTCTCTCAAACTCTCTCACACAAACACACACTCTCTCTCACACTTACACTCACACACACATATTCTGTCACAAACTCTCACACTCACACACACATACTCACACTCACTCACACACACACTCGCACTCACACTCTCACACTCACACACACTCACACTCACACACACACTCACACACTCACACTTTCACGCACACACAGTCACACACATACACTCATTCATATTCACACACACTCACTCAAACTCTCTCACACAAACACACCCTCTCTTTCACACACACACTCTCTCTCACACTCGCACTCACACTCTCTCACTCACACACTCACTCACACATTCTCTCACACTCACAAGCACACTCTCACACTCACTCACACACACTCACACACACACTCATACTCACACACACAGACACACTCTCACACTCTCACTCACACTCACACACACTCACACACACACTCACTCACTCACACACATACTCTCTCTCACACACACACACATAGTCTCACTCACGCTCACTCAGACTCTCGGACTCTCACACGCACACACTCTCACACTCACACTCTCACACACTCACACTCTCTCACACTCACACTCTCTCACACTCACACACACTCTCTCTCACTCCCTCACACTCTCTCTCACTCCCTCACACACACACTCCCTCACACTTACCCTCGCTAACACTCGCACTCACTCACATTCCCTCACACTTGCACTCCTGCACACCCACACCCTCACACCTGCACTCCCTCACACTTGCTCACACTCCCTCATGCTTGCTCACACTCCATCACACTCACACTCTCTCACTCACACTCTCACTCACACTAACACACATTATCCCAAACTCACACACACACCCACACTCACACTCTCTCAAACTCTCTCACACAAACACACCCTCTCTCACACACACTCTCTCTCACACTCACACTCACTCACACACATACACACTCACTCTAACACACACACACACTCACACACTCACTCACACACACATTCACTCACACACACACTCACTCACACACACACTCACTCACACACACTCACTCACACACACACTCATTCACACTCACACTCACTCACACAAACACACTCTCTTGCACTCACACACACACTCTCACACACACACACTCACACTCTCACACTCACACTCTCTCACACTAACACACAGTATCTCAAACTCACACACACTCACACTCTCTCAAACTATCTCACACAAACACACCCTGTCTCACACATACACTCTCTCTCACACTCACATACACTCATACTCACACACACACTCACTCACTCACACTCACACTGACACACTCTCGCTTATAATCACACACACTCACACACCACTCACACACTCACACACACACACATACTCTCTCTCACACACACATAATCTCTCTCACACTCACACTCTCACATTCTGACACTCTCACACTCACACTCTCTCACTCAAACTCTCTCACACAAACACACCCTCTCTCACACACACTCTCTCTCTCCCACTCGCACTCACACTCACACTCACACGCAATCACTCACTCACACACTCACTCTAACACATACTCATTCACACTCACACTCACTCACACACACACACTCACACACTCTCTCACACTCACACACACACAAACCCTCACACTCTCTCACACACACAATCTCTCTTTCAAACACACGCACACACAATCTCTCTCTCTCACACACACTCACACTCACAGACACACACACTCTCACACTCACACACACACACAATCTCTCACACACTCACTCTCTCACACTCACTCAAAGTCACACACACTCACTTACTCTCACACTCAAACACACTCTCTCAAACTCTCTCACAGAAACACACACTCTCTCACACAAACACACACTCTCTCACACTCACACACACACTCTCACAATCACACACACACTCTCCTCTCACATACACACTCTCTCACTCTCTCACATATAAACTCTCCCACACTCCCTCACACTCTCGCTCACTCCCTCACACTCACTCAGCCTCACACTCACAAAGCCTCACACTCACACAGCCTCACACCCGCACTCACTCACACCCGCATTCCCTCACACCCGCACTCCCTCACACCCGCACTCTCTCACACCTGCACTCTCTCACACTCCCTCACACTCTCTCACACTCACACTGTCTCACACTCACACACACACTATCTCAAACTCACGCATACACACACACTCTCTCAAACTCTCTCACACACACATTTTCTCTCTCACACACACACTCACTCACTCACACTCTCACACTCTCACACATACTCACACTCTCTCACACACACTCACTCACACTCACACTCACTTGCACTCACACTCACTCACACTCACTCTCACTCACACTCACTCTCACTCACTCTCACTCTCTCGAACTCACACACACTATCTCACGCAGACACACACTCTCTCTCACACAAACACACACACACTCTCTCACCCACACACACATACTCTCTCTCACACACACACATACTCTCTCTCTCACACACACATACTCTCTCACACACACTTGTACTCTCTCACACACACACATACTCTCACTCACACTCACTCACACTGTCACTCTCATTCACACACACTCTCTCGCACTCACACACACTCTCTCACCCACACACACATACTCTCTCTCACACACACATACTCTCTCTCACACACACACATACTCTCATTCACACTGTCACTCTCACTCACACACTCTCTCTCGCACTCACACACACTCTCTCTCACACAGACACACACTCTCTCACCCACACACACACTCTCTCACCCACACACACATACTCTCTCTCACACACACACATACTCACTCACACACACATACTCTCACTCACACACACATAGTCTCACTCACACTCACTCACTTTCACACTCACTCACACTCACTCACACTCTCACTCACACACACTCTCGCACTCACACACACTCTCTCACACTAACACACACTATCTCAAACTCACACACACACTCACATTCTCTCAAACTCTCTCACACAAACACACCTTTTCTTTCACACACACACTCTCTCTCACACTCGCACTCACACACACACACTCACACACTCACTCACATTCACTCACACTCACAAACACACTCTCACACTCACTCACACAGACTCACTCACACACACACACACTCCCTCACAATCGCCCTCGCTAACACTCGCACTCCCTGACACTCCCTCACACTTGCACTCCCTCACACCCACACTCCCTCACACCCACACTCCCTCACACTCGCTCACACTCCCTCACACTCCCTCACACTCAAACTAACACACATTATCCTAAACTCACACACATACCCACACTCACACTCTCTCAAACTCTCTCACACAAACACACCCTCTCTCACACACACACTCTCTCTCACACTCACACTCACTCACACAAATACACACTCACTCACACACACACACTCACTCACACACTCACTCACACACACACTCACACACACACACTCACTCACACTCACACTCATTCACACTCACACTCACTCACACTCTCTCACACTCACACACACACACACACACAATCTCTCTCTCACACACACACTCACACTTACACATACTCACACTCACACTCACACATACACACACACTCACACACTCACACTCACATACTCACACTCACTCACACTAACACTTTCACACACACAGTCACACACACACTCATTCACACTCACACACACTCACTCACACACACACTCACTCATACTCACACTTTCCCACACAGTCACACACACACACTCATTCACACACACACACACTCACTCACGCACACACACATACTCTCTCTCACACTCACATGTATACTCTCTCACACTCACTCCCACTCACACTCTCATACTCTCACAATCTCACACTCACACTCTCTCACACTCACTCACACTCACTCACACACACTCTCACACTCACACTCACTCTCACATTCACACTCACATTCACACAAGCTCACACACACACTCACTCACAGTCACACACACACATTTGTTCACACTCACACACACTCACTCACACACACTCACTCACACTCACACACACTCACACTCACACATACACATGCACACTCTCACACACACACACTCACACACACTCTCTCCCTCATACTCACCCTCCCTCGCACTTGCACTCCCTCACACTCCCTCATACTTGCACTCCCTCACACCCACACTCCCTCACACCCGCACTCCCTCACACTCGCTCACACTCCCTCACAGTCACACTCTCTCACTCACACTCTCTCACTCACACTCTCTCACACTAACACACATTATCTCAAACTCACACACACCCACACTCACACTCTCTCAAACTCTCTCACACAAAAACACCCTGTCTCACACACACATTCTCTCACACTCACACTCACACACACATGCTCATACACTCAATCACACATTCTCTCACACTCACAAACACACTCACACTCACATACACTCACACACACACTCATACTCATACACACAGACACACTCTCACACACACTTGCTCACACTCACATACACACTCACACACACATACTCTCTCTCACACTCACACACATACTCTCTCTCACACTCACACACATAGTCTCTCTCACACTCACTCACACTCTCAGACTCTCACAAGCACACACTCTCACATTTACACTCTCACACACACACACTCTCACACTCACACACACTGTCTCTCACTCCCTCACACTATCTCTCACTCCCTCACACACACTCTCTCTCACACTCACCCTCCCTCACACTCATACTCCCTCACACTTGCACTCACTCACACACACACACTCCCTCACATTCTCTCACACTTCCTCACGCTCCCTCACACTCACACTCTCTCACTCAAACTCTCTCACACAAACACACCCTCTCTCACACACACACACACTCACTCACACTCACACTCACTAACACTCACACTCACTCACACACTCTCTCGCACTCACACACATACACTCTCACACTCACACCCTCTCTCACACACACAACCTCTCTCTCACACACTCTCACACTCACACTTACACACTCACACTCACTCATACACACACTCACACTCAAACTCACACTCACCTCACACTAACACTTTCACGCACACACAGACACACACACATACTCGTTCACACTCACACACACTCACTCAGACACACACTCACTCACACTCACACTTTCACACACACAGTCACACACACACACACTCATTCACACACACACTCACGCACACACACTCTCACACACTCACACATATACTCTCTCTCACACTCACACGTATACTCTCTCTCACACTCACTCACACTCACTCACTCTTACACTCTCACAATCTCACACTCACACTCTCTCACACTCACTCACACACACTCTCACACACTCTCACACTCACACTCACATTCACACACACACTCACTCACTCACTTTCACGCACACACAGTCACACGCACATTCATTCACACTCACACACACTCACTCATACACACTCACTCACACTCACACACACGCACACTCTCACACACACACACTTACACACTCATACACACACTCTCCCTCACACTCACCCTCCCTCGCACTTGCACTCCCTCACACTTGCACTCCCTCACACCCGTACTCCCTCACACTCCCTCACACTTCCTCACACTCACACTCTCTCACTCACACTCTCTCACTCACACTAACACATATTATCCCAAACTCACACACACACACACACACTCACACTCTCTCACACAAACACATCCTCTCTCACACACACACTCTCTCTCACACTCACATTCACTCACACACATACACACTCACTCACACACACACACTCACACTCTCTCACACAAACACATCCTCTCTCACACACACACTCTCTCTCACACTCACATTCACTCACACACATACACACTCACTCACACACACACACTCACTCACACACACACACACACACACACTTGCACTCACACACACACACACTCACACACACACTCTCTCTCACACACACAAACTCTCTCTCACACAAACACACACTCTCACACTCACACTTACACACTCTCACACTCACACTCACACATACACACACTCACTCACACACACACACACTCACACACACACTCACACACACACTCTCCCTCATACTCACCCTCCCTCGCACTCCTTCACACTCCCTCACACTTGCACTCCCTCACACCCACACTCCCTCACACCCGCACTCCCTCACACTCACTCACACTCCCTCATGCTCCATCACACTCCCTCACAGTCACACTCTCTCACTCACACTCTCTCACTCACACTCTCTCACACTAACACACATTATCTCAAACTCACATACACCCACACTCTCTCAAACTCTCTTACACAAACACACCCTGTCTCACACACACACTCTCACACACATGCTCACACACTCACTCACACATTCTCTCACACTCAAACACACTCACACCCACATACACTCACACTCACTCACACACACATTCATACTCACACACACAGACACACTCTCACACACACTTGCTCACACTCACACACAGACTCACACACTCATGCAAATACTCACGCTCACTCACACTCTCAGACTCACACACGCACATACTCTCACACTCACACTCTCTCACACACACTGTCACACTCACACACACTGTCTCTCACTCCCTCACACTCTCTCTCACTCCCTCACACACACTCTCCCTCACACTCACCCTCCGTCACACT
Source organism: Carcharodon carcharias (assembly GCF_017639515.1). Classification (NCBI taxonomy): domain Eukaryota; kingdom Metazoa; phylum Chordata; class Chondrichthyes; order Lamniformes; family Lamnidae; genus Carcharodon; species Carcharodon carcharias. The sequence continues at coordinate 84,612,790 of NC_054472.1, read as the reverse complement.
CCCTCTCACTCCCTCACACTTGCACTCCCTCACACCCGCATCCCCTCACATTCTCTCACACTCCCTCACACTCACAGTCTCTCACTCACACTCTCTCACACTAACACACATTATCTCAAACTCACACACACACCCACACTCACACTCTCTCAAACTCTCTCACACAAACACACCCTCTCTCACACACACACACTCTCTCTCACACTCATACTCACTCACACACATACAAACTCACTCACACACACAAGCACATACGCACTCATTCACACACACACACTCTCTCACACTCGCACTCACACACACATGCTCACACACTCACTCACACATTCTCTCACACTCAAACACACTCACACTCACATACACTCACACTCACTCACACACACTCACACATTCATGCACATACTCTCTCTCACACTCACTCACACTCTCAGACTCACACACGCACACACTCTCACACTCACACTCTCTCACACACACACTCTCACACTCACACACACTGTCTCTCACTCCCTCACACTCTCTCTCACTCCCTCACACACAGTCTCCCTCACACTCACCCTCCCTCACACTCCCTCACACTTGCACTCCCTCACACCTGCACTCCCTCACATTCTCTCACACTCCCTCATGCTCCCTCACACTCCCTCACACTCCCTCATACTCACAGTATCTCACTCACACTCTCTCAGACTAACACACATTATCTCAAACTCACACACACACCCACACTCACACTCTCTCAAACTCTCTCACACAAACACACCCTCTCTCACACACACACACTCTCTCTCACACTCATACTCACTCACACACATACACACTCACTCACACACACAGGCACACACACACACTCACACACACACTCATTCACACACACACTCATTCACACTCACACTCACACACTCACACACACTCTCTCACACACAATCTCTCTCTCACACACACACTCACTCACACACACACTCATACTCACACACACACAGACACACTCTCACACACACTTGCTCACCCTCACACACACACTCACACACATACTCTCTCTCACACTCACACACATAGTCTTCCTCACACTCACTCACTCTCTCAGACTCTCACACGCACACACTCTCTCACACTCACACTCTCTCACAATCACACGCTCACACACTCACACACTCTCACACTCACACACACTCTCCCTCACTCCCTCACACTCTCTCTCACTCCCTTACACACACTCTCCCTCACAATCACACTCCCTCACACTCGCACTCCCTCACACTTGCACTCCCTCATACCTGCGCTCCCTCACACCCGCACTCCCTCACATTCTCTCACACTCCCTCACGCTCCCTCACTCACACTCTCTCACACTAACACACATTATCTCAAACTCACACACACACCCACACTCACACTGTCTCAAATTCTCTCACACAAACACACCCTCTCTCACACACACACTCTCTCTCATACTCATACTCACTCACACACTCTCTCGCACTCACACACACACACACTCACACTCTCTCACACACACAATCTCTCTCTCACACACACATACACTCTCACACTCTCTCTCACACACAATCTCTCTCTCTCTCTCACACACACTCTCACACTCACACACACACACCCACACCCACACACACACACTCTCTCACACACTTACACACATACTCTCACTCACACTCACTCACACTCACTCACACTGTCACTCGCACTCACACACACTCTCTCTCACACACACACACTCTCTCACCTACACACACATACTCTCTCTCTCACACACACACACACATACTCACACATATACATACTCTCACTCACACACACTCACATTCACTCTCACTCACACTCTCTCTCACGCACACAGATACTCTCTCTCACACACCCATAATCTCACTCACACTCACTCACACTCTCTCTCACACTCCCACTCATACTCTCTCTCACTCACACTCACTCACTCACACTCACACACACTCACACACACACTCTCAAATTCTCTCACACACACACTCACAATCTCTCAAATTCTCTCACACAAACACACACTCACACACACACTCTCTCTCTCACACTTGCACCCACTCACACACACACTCATACTCACACACACACAGACACACTCTCACACACACTTGCTCACCCTCACACACACACTCACACACTCACACACATACTCTCTCTCACACTCACACACATAGTCTCCCTCACACTCACTCACTCTCTCAGACTCTCACACGCACACACTCTCTCACACTCACACTCTCTCACAATCACACACTCACACACTCACACACTCTCACACTCACACACTCTCTCTCTCACTCCCTCACATTCTCTCTCACTCCCTCACACACACTCTCCCTCACAATCACACTCCCTCACACTCGCACTCCCTCACACTCCCTCACACTTGCACTCCCTCATACCTGCGCTCCCTCACACCCGCACTCCCTCACATTCTCTCACACTCCCTCACGCTCCCTCACTCACACTCTCTCACACTAACACACATTACCTCAAACTCACACACACACCCACACTCACACTGTCTCAAATTCTCTCACACAAACACACCCTCTCTCACACACACACTCTCTCTCATACTCATACTCACTCACACACTCCCTCGCACTCACACACACACACTCACACTCTCTCACACACACAATCTCTCTCTCACACACACATACACTCTCACACTCTCTCTCACACACAATCTCTCTCTCTCTCTCACACACTCTCACACTCACACACACACACCCACACCCACACACACACACTCTCTCACACACTTACACACATACTCTCACTCACACTCACTCACACTCACTCACACTGTCACTCGCACTCACACACACTCTCACACACACACACTCTCTCACCTACACACACATACTCTCTCTCTCACACACACACACACATACTCACTCACACACACATACTCTCACTCACACACACATACTCTCACTCACACACACTCACATTCACTCTCACTCACACTCTCTCTCACGCACACAGATACTCTCTCTCACACACCCATAATCTCACTCACACTCACTCACACTCTCTTTCACACTCTCACTCACACTCTCTCTCACTCACACTCACTCACTCACACTCACACACACTCACACACACACTCTCAAATTCTCTCACACACACACTCACAATCTCTCAAATTCTCTCACACAAACACACACTCTCTCACACACACACTCTCTCTCTCACACTTGCACTCACACACACATTCTCTCACACACACACTCACACACACATACTTACACACACACTCACACTGTGTCTCTCACACTCACACACAAACTCTCTCTCATACACACTCACTCACACTCAATCTCACACACTCACACTTACTCACGCTCACTCACACTCTCACATTCACATCCTCTCACACTCACATACTCTTACACTCACACACACACTCTCTCAAACTCTCTCACACAAACACACACTTCTCACACAAACACACACTCTCTAGCATACACACACTCTCTCTCATACACACGAACACACTCTCTCTCACACACACACACTCTTTCACACTCACACTCACACACACACACTCACTCAAGTACACACACTCACTCACACATTCACTCGCACTCATACTCACTCGCATTCACACTCACTTGCACTCACACACACTCATTCACACACACTCACTCACACACACACATACACACTCACACATATACTCTCTCTCACTCCCTCACATTCTCTCTCACTCCTTCACACTCACACTCCCTCACACTCACAATCCCTCACACTCACACTCCCTCACACTCATACTCCCACACACTCTCTCACACTCCCTCACACTCTCTCACACTCCCACACACTGTTTCACACTCACACTCGTTCACAATCACACTCTTTCACTCTCACACACTCTCACACTCACACACACTATCTCAAATGCATGCACACACACATACACTCACACTCTCTCAAACTCTCTCACACAAACACACACTCTCTCACACATACTCTCTCTCACACACACTCACTCACACACACATACTCAGCCACACACTCACTCACACTCACACTCTCACACTCACACTCACTCTCACACACACACTCACACTCACACTCTCTCTTACACTCATACACACTCTCATATTCACACACACACTCACTCACACTCACTCACACTCACACTCGCACTCTCTCACTCTCACACACACACACTCTCACACACTCTCACACTCACACACACACTCTCTCACACACACTCACACTCTCTCACACTCACACAGATACTCTCTCACACACACTCACACTCTCACACTCACACTCTCAAACTCTATCTCACACACACGCTCACACTCTCTCAAACTCTCTCACATAAACACACATTCTCTCACACTCACTCTCTCTCAGTCTCGCACTCACACACACACATTCTCTCACTCACACTTTTACACTCACACCCACACACACACTCACACACACCCTCTCACACTCACACACACACACACTCACACTCACACACACACACACTCACACACACACAGATTCTCTCTCACACACACATACTCTCTCTCACACTCACTCACACTCAATCACACTCATTGACACTCACTCACACTCTCTCACACACTCTCTCATACAAACGCACACTCTCTCACACAAACACACACTCTCAAACTCTCTCACACAAACACACCCTCTCTCACACACACTCTCTCTCACACATGCACTCACACACACATTCTCTCACACACACACTCTCTCTCATACTCGCACTCACACACACACTCACTCACACATTCTCTCACACATTCTCTCACACTCACAAACACACTCACACTCACACACACTCACACTCACTCACACACACACTCACTCACACTCACACTCTCACACACACTCGCTCACACTCATACACACACTTACACGCTCACTCACACACACTCACACACATACTCTCTCTCACATTCACACACATAGTCTCTCTCACACTCACACACACAGTCTCTCTCACATTCACTCACACTCTCACACTCTCACACTCTCACTCTCAAACACTCTCTCACACACACACACTCACACTCTCTCAAACTGTCACACAAACACACACTCTCTCACACACACACTCTCCCTCACACTCGCACTCACACACACATTCTCTCACACACACACTCTTACACTCACACCCACACAAACACACTCACACACACTCACACACACACACACTCACGCACACACTCATGCTCTCACACACAGTCACTCACACACATGTTCACACTCACACACACTCACTCACACACACTCACTCTCTCACACACACACTCTCACACACTCTCACACTCACACACACACTCTCTCACACACACTCACACTCTCTCACACTCACACAGATACTCTCTCACACACACTCACACTCTCACACTCACACTCTCAAACTCTATCTCACACACACGCTCACACTCTCTCAAACTCTCTCACATAAACACACATTCTCTCACACTCACACTCTCTTTCAGTCTCGCACTCACACACACACATTCTCTCACTCACACTTTTACACTCACACCCACACACACACACTCACACACACCCTCTCACACACACACACACACTCACACTCACACTCACACACACACACACTCACACACACACAGATTCTCTCTCACACACACATACTCTCTCTCACACTCACTCACACTCAATCACACTCATTGACACTCACTCACACTCTCTCACACACTCTCTCATACAAACGCCCACACAAACACACTCACACACACTCACACACACACACAATCACGCACACACTCACGCTCTCACACACAGTCACTCACACACATGTTCACACTCACACACACTCACTCACACACACTCACTCACACACACACACACTCACACACATACACTCTCTCACACTCACACACATACTCTCACTCACACACACATACTCTCACTCACACTTACTCTCACATTCTCACACTCACACTCTCACACTCACTTACACACACTCTCACACTTACACACACTCTCACTCCCTCATGGTCTCTCTCGCTCCCTCACACTCTCACACTCCCTCACACTACCTCACCCTCACTCTCACACACTCACACTCACTCACACTCTCACAATCACATACTCTCACACTCACACACACACTCTCTCAAACTCTCTCACACACTTCTCACACAAACACACACTCTCTTGCACACACACACTCTCACACACATTCTCTCTCTCTCTCACAAACACACACTCTCTCACACTCGCACTCATACACACACACACTCACTCACATACACACACTCACACACAAACTCACGCTCACACTCACTCACACTCACTCACAATCACTCTCAATCACTCTCACTCTCAAACACTCTCACTCTCAATCACTCTCTCACACACTCTCACAAATACACACTCTCTCTCACACTCACACACACACACTCTCTCACACAAACACACACATACTCTCTCACACACACACATATACTCTCTCTCTCACACACCCATTCTCTCACTTACACTCACTCGCATTCACTCACACTCCCTCACACTCTCACTTCTACTCTCACTCACACTCTCACTCTCTCACACTCACTCACTCACTCACACTCTCACACTCTCTCACACTCACACACACACTCTCTCACACTCACACACACACTCACACTCTTTCAAACTCTCTCACACAAACACACACTCTCTCACACACATCTCTCTCTCTCACACACTTGAATTCACACACACATTCTCTCACATACACACTCTCACACTCACACACACACACACACTCACACACCTACACTCTCTCACTCACTCACACTCACTCTCACACACTCACACTCACTCACACTCACACTCACTCACACTCTCACACTCACTCACACTCTCACACTCACATATTCTCACACTCACATACTCTTGCACTCACACACACATACTCACTCACACACACACACACATTCACTCACACTAAAACTCACTCGCACTCACACTCACTCACACTCACACTCACTCGCACTCATACCCACACTCACTCGCACTCACTCACACACACACTCACACACATACTCTTTCTCACACTCACACACACGCACTCACACTCATTCACACTCGTTGACACTTATTGACACTCTCTCACACTCTCACAGACTCTCTCAAACTCTCTCATACAAACACACTCTCTCACACACACGCACACTATCTCTCACACACACGCACTCTCACACATACACACTCTCTCACACTCACACTCATACACACACACACTCACTCACATACACACACTCACACACACACTCATGCTCACACTCACACTCACTCACACAAGCACTCAATCACACTCACTCGCACTCACACTCACTCTCAATCACTCTCAATCACTCTCAATCACTCTCACTCTCAATCACTCTCACACACACTCTCTCACAAATACACACTCTCTCTCACACTCACACACACTCTCACACACACACACATACTCTCTCTCTCACACACACATACTCTCTCTCACACACCCATACTCTCACTCACACTCACTCGCATTCACTCACACCCCCTCACACTCTCACTCACACTCTCTCACACTCACACACACACTAACACTCTTTCAAACTCTCTCACACAAACACACACACTCTCACACACATCTCTCTCTCTCACACACTTGCATTCACACACACATTCTCTCACACACACACTCTCATACTTACACACACACACACACACTCAATCACACACACATACACTCACACACACACACTCACACTCACACACACAGTCTCTCTCACACTCACACACATACTCTCTCTCACTCACACACACACACTCACTCTCACACTCACTCACACCCTCACACGCACTCACACTATCACACTCACATATTCTCACACTCACATACTCTCGCAGTCACACACACATACTCACTCACTTACACACACACACACACACTCACTCGCACTGAAACTCACTCGCACTCACAATCACTCACACTCACACTCACTCACACTCACACACACACACTCACCCGCACTCACACACTCACTCACACACACACACACACATACTCTTTCTCACACTCACACACACTCTCTCTCTCACACTCACATGCACACGCACTCACACTCATTGACACTCTCTCACACACTCTCTCAAACTCTCTCATACAAACACACACTCTCTCTCACACATGCACACTCTCTCTCATACACATGCACTCTCTCTCACACTCACACACACTCACTCACACTCATTCACTCACACACACTCTCACACTCCCTCACACACTCACATTCTCTCACACTCTCTCACACTCTCTCATACAAACACACACTCTCTCACACACACATGCACACTCTCTCAAACTCTCTCACACAAACACACCCTCTCTCACACACACACTCTCTCTCACACTCGCACTCACACGCACACACACACTCACACACATTCTCTCACACATTCTCTCACACTCACACTCATACTCACACACACTCACACACACACTTACACACTCACACACATACTCTCTCTCGCACTCACACACAAAGTCTCTCTCACACTCACTCACACTCACTTACACTCACTCACACTCTCACACTCTCTCACACACTCTCACACTCACACACACAATCTCTCAAACTCTCACACACACATTCACACTCTCTCACACAAACACACATTCTCTCACACACACAGTCTCTCACACTCACACACACATTCTCTCACACACACACACTCTTTCACTCACACTCACACACACACTCACACACACACTCACACACACTCACACTCTCACACACAGTCACTCACACACATGTTCACACACACACTCACACTCACTTGTGCTCATGCACACCCATTCACACTCACACTCACTCACTATCACACTCACTCACACTCACTCTCACTCTCTCTCACTCTCAATCACTCTCACTTTCACTCGCACTCACACACACACTCTCACTCACACACACACATACTCTCTCTCTCACACACACACTCTCTCTCGCACTCACACACACATACACACTCTCACACACACACACACACTCACACACACACATACTCTCTCTCACACACACACTCTCTCTCACACACACACACTCTCTCTCTCACACACCCATACTCTCACTCACACTCACTCACACTCCCTCACACTCTCACTCACACTGTCACTCACACTCTCTCTCACACTCTCTCTCACACTCTCTCTCACACTGTCTCTCACACTCTCACACTCCCTCACACTACCTCACCCTCACTCTCACACACTCAAACTCACTCACACTCTCACAATCACATACTCTCACACTCACACACACACTCTCTCAAACTCTCTCACACACTTTTCACACAAACACACACTCTCTTGCACACACACTCTCTCACACACACACTCTCTCTCACACACACACACTCATACACACACACTCACTCACATACACACACTCATACACACACTCACGCTCACACTCACTCACACAAGCACTCAATCACACTCACTCACACTCACTCACAATCACTCTCAATCACTCTCACTCTCAATCACTCTCACTCTCAGTCACTCTCACTCTTAATCACTCTCACACACACTCTCTCACAAATACACACTCTCTCTCACACTCACACACACTCTCACACACACACATACTCTCACACACACACATACTCTCTCTCACACACACACTCTCTCTCACACACATACTCTCTCTCACACACACACATACTCTCTCTCACACACCCATACTCTCACTCACACTCCCTCGCATTCACTCACACTCCCTCACACTCTCACTCACACTCTCACTCACAATCTCTCACACACACTCTCTCACACTCACACACACTCACACTCTTTCAAACTCTCTCACACAAACACACACTCTCTCACACACATCTCTCTCTCACACACTTGCATTCACACACACATTCTCTCTCACACACACACTCACACTCACTCACACACAGTCTCTCTCACACTCACACACATACTCTCACTCACACACTCACTCACACTCACTCTCACACTCACTCACACTCTCACACTCGCATACACTTGCACGCACACACACACATACTCACTCAGATACACACACACGCACTCACTTGCACTGAAACTCACTCGCACTCACACTCACTCGCACTCACACTCACTTGCACTCACACCCACACTCACTCGCACTCACACGCTCACTCACACACACTCACACACACACTCTCTCTCTCACACTCACACACACGCACTCACACTCATTCACACTCATTCACACTCTCTCACACACTCTCTCACACACATGCACTCTCTCTCACACACACGCACACTCTCTCCCACACTCACACACACTCACTCACACTCATTCACTCACACACACTCTCACACACTCTCACACTCCCTCACACACACACACTCTCTCTCACACTCACACTCACACTCACACGCACACACTCACACACATCCTCTCACACATTCTCTCACCCTCACTCACACACACTCACACACACTCATACTCACACACACACTCACTCACACACTCACACACACTCACACACACACTTACACACACACTTACACACACACATACTATCTCTCACACTCACACACAGAGTCTCTCTCACACTCACTCACACTCTCACACTCTCTCACACACTCTCACACTCACACACACCCTCTCTCAAACTCTCACACACACACATTCACACTCTCTCACACAAACACACATTCTCTCACACACACAGTCTCTCACACACACAAGCACACTCTCTCAAACTCTCTCACACAAACACACCCTCTCTCACACATACACACACACTCTCTCTCACACTCGCACTCACACGCACACACTCACACACTCACACACATTCTCTCACACATTCTCTCACACTCACACACACACTCATACTCACACACACACACTCACTCACACTCATACTCACACACACTCACACTTACACACTCACACAATTACTCTCTCTCACACTCACACACAAAGTATCTCTCACACTCACTCACACTCACTCACACTCTCTCACACACTCTCACACTCACACACACACTCTCTCAAACACTCACATGCACACATTCACACTCTCTCACACAAACACACATTCTCTCACACACACATTCTCTCACACACACACTCCTTCACTCACACTCATACACACACTCACACACACACACTCACACTCTCACACACACTCACTCGTGCTCACACACACTCATTCACACTCACACTCACTCACTCTCACACTCACTCACACTCACACTCACTCTCACTCTCACTCTCACTCTCTCTCACTCTCAATCACTCACTTTCACTCGCACTCACACACACTCTCTTGCACTCACACACACTCTCTCACACATACACACTCTCTCTCACACTCACACACACTCTCTCACACATACACACTCTCAGTCACACTCTCACACACACACACATACTCTCTCTCACACACACACACACTCTGTCTCACACACCCATACTCTCACTCACACTCACACTCTCACTCACACTCTCACTCACACTCCCTCTCACACTCTCTCACAGTCCCTCACACTACCTCACCCTCACTCTCAGACACTCAAACTCACTCACACTCTCACAATCACATACTCTCACACTCACACACACACTCTCTCAAACTCTCTCACACACTTCTCACACAAACACACACTCTCTTGCACACACACTCTCTCACACACACACACTCTTTCTCTCACACACACACTCATACACACACACACTCACTCACATGCACACACTCACACACACACTCACGCTCACACTCACACCCACTCACACAAGCACTCAATCACACTCACTCGCACTCACACTCACTCACAATCACACTCAATCACTCTCACTCTCAATCACACTCCCACACTCTCTCACAAATACACACTCTCTCTCATACTCACACACACTCTCACACACACACATACTCTCTCTCACACACACACTCTCTCTCACACACCCATACTCTCACTCACACTCACTCGCATTCACTCACACTCCCTCACACTCTCACTCACCCTCTCTCACACTCACACACACACACTCTCTCACACTCACACACACACTCACACTCTTTCAAACTCTCTCACACAAACACACACTCTCTCACAAATACACACTCTCTCTCACACTCACACACACTCTCACACACACACATACTCTCACACACACACACTCTCTCTCACACACACACACACTCTCTCACACACACACACACTCTCTCACCCACCCATACTCTCACTCACACTCACTCGCATTCACTCACACTCCCTCACACTCTCACTCACACTCTCACTCACACTCTCTCACACTCACACACACCCTCTCTCACACTCACACTCTTTCAAACTCTCTCACACAAACACACACACTCTCACACACATCTCTCTCTCTCTCACACTTGCATTCACACTCACATTCTCTCACACACACACTCTCACACTCACACTCACACACATACTCTCTCTCACTCACACACTCAATCACACTCACTCTCACACTCTCACACTCACTCACACTGACACTCACACTCTCACACTCACATACTCTCGCATGCACACACACATACTCACTCACATACACACACACGCACTCACTCGCACTGAAACTCACTCGCACTCACACTCACTCGCACTCACACCCACACTCACTCGCACTCACACACTCACTCACACACACTCATACACACATACTCTTTCTCACACTCACACACACACTCTCTCTCTCACACTCACACACACGCACTCACACTCATTCACACTCTCACACACACTCTCTCAAACTCTCATACAAACACACACTCTCTCACACACAAGCACACTCTCTCTCACACACATGCACTCTCTCTCACACACACGCACACTCTCTCCCACACTCACACACACTCACTCACACTCATTCACTCACACACACTCTCACACTCCCTCACACATTCACATTCTCTCACACTCTCTCACACTCTCTCACACAAACACTCCCTCTCTCTCACACACACACTTTCTCTCACACTCGCACTCACACACATTCTCTCACACATTCTCTCATCCTCACTCAAACACACTCACACACACTCATACTCTCACACACACACACATACTCTCTCTCACACACACACACACTCTGTCTCACACACCCATACTCTCACTCACACTCACACTCTCACTCACACTCTCACTCACACTCCCTCTCACACTCTCTCACAGTCCCTCACACTACCTCACCCTCACTCTCAGACACTCAAACTCACTCACACTCTCACAATCACATACTCTCACACTCACACACACACTCTCTCAAACTCTCTCACACTCTTCTCACACAAACACACACTCTCTTGCACACACACTCTCTCACACACACACACTCTTTCTCTCACACACACACTCATACACACACACACTCACTCACATGCACACACTCACACACACACTCACGCTCACACTCACACCCACTCACACAAGCACTCAATCACACTCACTCGCACTCACACTCACTCACAATCACACTCAATCACTCTCACTCTCAATCACACTCCCACACTCTCTCACAAATACACACTCTCTCTCATACTCACACACACTCTCACACACACACATACTCTCTCTCACACACACACTCTCTCTCACACACCCATACTCTCACTCACACTCACTCGCATTCACTCACACTCCCTCACACTCTCACTCACCCTCTCTCACACTCACACACACACACTCTCTCACACTCACACACACACTCACACTCTTTCAAACTCTCTCACACAAACACACACTCTCTCACAAATACACACTCTCTCTCACACTCACACACACTCTCACACACACACATACTCTCACACACACACACTCTCTCTCACACACACACACACTCTCTCACACACACACACACTCTCTCACACACCCATACTCTCACTCACACTCACTCGCATTCACTCACACTCCCTCACACTCTCACTCACACTCTCACTCACACTCTCTCACACTCACACACACCCTCTCTCACACTCACACTCTTTCAAACTCTCTCACACAAACACACACACTCTCACACACATCTCTCTCTCTCTCACACTTGCATTCACACTCACATTCTCTCACACACACACTCTCACACTCACACTCACACACATACTCTCTCTCACTCACACACTCAATCACACTCACTCTCACACTCTCACACTCACTCACACTGACACTCACACTCTCACACTCACATACTCTCGCATGCACACACACATACTCACTCACATACACACACACGCACTCACTCGCACTGAAACTCACTCGCACTCACACTCACTCGCACTCACACCCACACTCACTCGCACTCACACACTCACTCACACACACTCATACACACATACTCTTTCTCACACTCACACACACACTCTCTCTCTCACACTCACACACATGCACTCACACTCATTCACACTCTCACACACACTCTCTCAAACTCTCTCATACAAACACACACTCTCTCATACACAAGCACACTCTCTCTCACACACATGCACTCTCTCTCACACACACGCACACTCTCTCCCACATTCACACACACTCACTCACACTCATTCACTCACACACACTCTCACACTCCCTCACACATTCACATTCTCTCACACTCTCTCACACTCTCTCACACAAACACTCCCTCTCTCTCACACACACACTTTCTCTCACACTCGCACTCACACACATTCTCTCACACATTCTCTCATCCTCACTCAAACACACTCACACACACTCATACTCACACACACACTCACTCACACTCATACTCACTTACACACTCACACACATACTCTCTCTCACACTCACACACAGAGTCTCTCTCACACTCACTCACACTCTCTCACACCCTCTCACACTCACACACACCCTCTCTCAAACTCTCACACACACACACATTCACACTCTCTCACACAAACACACATTCTCTCACACACACACTCTTTCACTCACACCCACACACACACACACATTCACATACACACTCACACACACTCACACTCTCACTCACACACAGTCACTCACACACACTCATTCACACTCACACTCACTCACTCTCACTCACTCACACTCACTCTCATGCTCAGTCTCACTCTCACTCGCTCTCACTCTCACTTTCACTCGCACTCACACACTCTCTCGCACTCACACACACTCTTTCACACACACACACTCTCTCACACACATACTCTCTCTCACACACCTATACTCTCACTCACACTCACTCACACTCCCTCACACTCTCACTCACACTCTCACTCACAATCTCTCTCACATTCTCACTCACACTCTCTCACACTCTCTCTCACACTCTCTCACACTCTCTCACACTCACAGACTCACACACACTTTCTCAAACTCTCTCACACACACACTCACACTCTCTCAAACTCTCTCACACAAACACACACTTTCTCACACACACACACTCTCACACTTGCGCTCACACACACATTCTCTCACACATACACACTCACACTCACACACACACACTCACACTCACACACACAGTCTCTCTCACACTCACACACATACTCTCTCTCTCACACACACATACTCTCTCTCACACACCCATACTCTCACTCACACTCACTCGCATTCACTCACACCCCCTCACACTCTCACTCACACTCTCTCACACTCACACACACACTCTCTCACACTCACACACACACTCACACTCTTTCAAACTCTCTCACACAAACACACACACTCTCACACACATCTCTCTCTCACACACACTTGCATTCACACACACATTCTCTCACACACACACTCTCACACTTACACACACACAGACACTCACTCACACACACACACTCACAATCACACACACAGTCTCTCTCACACTCACACACATACTCTCTCTCACTCACACACACACTCACTCACACTAACTCTCACACTCACACACTCACTCACACTCACACACACACTCACACTCTCACACTCACATATTCTCACACTCACATACTCTCGCACTCACACACACACATACTCACTCACTTACACACACACACTCACTCGCACTGAAACTCACTCGCACTCACACTCACTCACACTCACTCGCACTCACACTCACACCCACACTCACCAGCACTCGCACACTCACTCACACACACACTCACACACACATACTCTATCTCACACTCACACACGCTCTCTCTCACACTCACACACACACGCACTCACACTCATTCACACTCATTGACACTCTCTCACACACTCTCTCAAACTCTCTCATACAAACACACACTCTCTCACACACACACATTCTCTCTCGCACACACACTCTCTCTCTCACACTCACACACACTCACTCACACACACACTCACACACACACACACTCACACTCACACACAGTCTCTCTCACACTCACACACATACTCTCTCTCACTCACACACACTCACTCACACTCACACACTCACACACTCACACACACACTCACACTCTCACACTCACATACTCTCGCACTCACACTCACTCACACTCACACTCACTCGCACTCACACTCACACCCCCACTCACCAGCACTCACACACACACTCACACACATATACTCTATCTCACACTCACACACACTCTCTCTCACACACACACACGCACTCACACTCATTCACACTCATTGACACTCTCTCACACACTCTCTCAAACTCTTTCATACAAACACACACTCTCTCACACACACACAGTCTCTCTCTCACACACACACACTCTCTCACACTCACACACTCTCACTCACACTCATTCACTCACACACACTCTCACACCCCCTCACATACTCACATTCTCTCACACTCTCTCACACTCTCTCATACAAACACACACTCTCTCACAAACACATGCACACTCTCTCAAACTCTCTCACACAAACACACCCTCTCTCACACACACACACTCTCTCACACTCGCACTCACACGCACACACACACACATTCTCTCACACTCACACACACACTCATACTCACACACACTCACACACACACTTACACACTCATACACATACTCTCTCTCGCACTCACACACAAAGTCTCTCTCACACTCACGCTCACTCACACTCTCACACTCTCTCACACACTCTCACACTCACACACACAATCTCTCAAACTCTCACACACTCACATTCACACTCTCTCACACAAACACACATTCTCTCACACACACAGTCTCTCACACTCACACACACATTCTCTCACACACACACGCTCTTTCACTCACACTCACACACACACACTCACACACACTCACACACACTCACACTCTCACACACAGTCACTCACACACATGTTCACACACACACACACACTCACACTCACTCGTGCTCACGCACACCCATTCACACTCACACTCACACACTATCACACTCACTCACACTCACTCTCACTCTCACTCTTTCTCACTCTCAATCACTCTCACTTTCACTCGCACTCACACGCACTCTCTCACACATACACACTCTCTCTCACACACAATCTCACACACACACACACATTCTCTCTCTCTCACACACACACTCTCTCTCGCACTCACACACACATACACACTCTCACACACTCACACACACACTCACACACACATACTCTCTCTCACACACACAATCTCTCTCACACACACACACACTCTCTCTCACACACCCATACTCTCACTCACACTCACTCACACTCCCTCACACTCTCACTCACACTCACACTCACTCGTGCTCACACACACCCATTCACACTCACACTCACTCACTATCACACTCACTCTCACTCTCACTCTCACTCTCTCTCACTCTCAATCACTCTCACTTTCACTCACACTCACACACACTCTCTCACACATACACACTCTCTCTCACACACACTCTCACACACACACACACATACTCTCTCTCACACACACACTCTCGCACTCACACACACATACACACACTCATACTCACACACACACTCACTCACACACACTCACACACACAGTTAGACACACACACATACTCTCTCTCACACTCACACACAGAGTCTCTCTCACACTCAATCACACTCTCACACTCTCTCACACACTCTCACACTCACACACACCCTCTCTCAAACTCTCTCACGCACACACATTCACACTCTCTCACACAAACACACATTCTCTCACACACACATTCTCTCACACAGACAAGCACACTCTCTCAAACTCTCTCACACAAACACACCCTCTCTCACACACACACACACTCTCTCTCTCACACTCGCACTCACACGCACACACTCACACACATTCTCTCACACAAACTATCACACTCACACACACACTCATACTCACACACACACTCACTCACACTCATACTCACTCACACACACACTTACACACTCACACAATTACTCTCTCTCACACTCACACACAAAGTCTCTCTCACTCTCACTCACACTCACTCACACTCTCACACTCTCTCACACACTCTCACACTCTCACACATTCTCTCTCAAACTCTCACATGCACACATTCACACTCTCTCACACAAACACACATTCTCTCACACACACAGTCTCTCACACTCACACACACATTCTCTCACACACACACTCTTTCACTCACACTCACACACACACACTCACACACACACACTCACACTCTCACACACACTCACTCGTGCTCACACACACTCATTCACACTCACACTCAATCACTCTCACACTCACTCACACTCTCTCTCACTCTCAATCACTCACTTTCACTCGCACTCACACACACTCTCTCGCACTCACACACACTCTCTCACACATACACACTCTCTCTCACACTCACATACACTCTCTCACACATACACACTCTCAGTCACACTCTCACACACACACACACACTCTGTCTCACACACCCATACTCTCACTAACACTCACACTCTCACTCACACTCTCACTCACACTCTCTCTCACACTCTCTCTCACTCTCTCACAGTCCCTCACACTACCTCACCCTCACTCTCAGACACTCAAACTCACTCACACTCTCACAATCACATACTCTCACACTCACACACACACTCTCTCAAACTCTCTCACGCACTTCTCACACAAACACACACTTTCTTGCACACACACTCTCTCACACACACACACTCATACACACTCACTCACTCTCATACACACACTCACACACACACTCACGCTCACACTCACACCCACTCACACAAGCACTCAAACACACTCACTCGCACTCACACTCACTCACAATCACTCTCAATCACTCTCACACTCAATCACTCTCACACACACTCTCTCACAAATACACACTCTCTCTCACACTCACACACACTCTCACACACACACACATACTCTCTCTCTCACACACACACACTCTCTCTCACACACCCATACTCTCACTCGCACTCACTCGCATTCACTCACACTCCCTCACACTCTCACTCACACTCTCTCACACTCACACACACACTCTCTCACACTCACACACACACTCACACTCTTTCAAACTCTCTCACACAAACACACACTCTCTCACAAATACACACTCTCTCTCACACTCACACACACTCTCACACATACATACTCTCTCTCTCACACACTCTCTCTCTCTCTCACACACACACACTCTGACACACACACACTCTCTCTCACACACCCATACTCTCACTCACACTCACTCGCATTCACTCACACTCCCTCACACTCTCACTCACACTCTCTCACACTCACACACACACACTCTCACACTCACACACACACTCACGCTCTTTCAAACTCTCTCACAAAAACACACACTCTCTCACACACATCTCTCTCTCACACACACTTGCATTCACACTCACATTCTCTCACACACACACTCTCACACTCACACACTCACACTCACTCACACACAGACACACTCACACACAGTCTCTCTCACACTCACACACATACTCTCTCTCACTCACACACTCAATCACACTCACTCTCACACTCTCACACTCACTCACACTGACACTCACTCACACTCTCACACTCACATACTCTCGCATGCACACACACACATACTCACTCACATACACACACACATGCACTCACTCGCACTGAAACTCACTCGCACTCACACTCACTCGCACTCACACCCACTCGCACTCACACACTCACTCACACACACACACACACACATACTCTTTCTCACACTCACACACACTCTCTCTCTCTCACACGCACACACGCACTCACACTCATTCACACTCTCTCACACACTCTCTCAAACTCTCTCATACAAACACACAATCTCTCACACACACGCACACTCTCACACACACGCACTCTCTCTCACACACATGCACACTCTCTCCCACACTCACACACACTCACTCACACTCATTCACTCACACACACTCTCACACACTCTCACACTCCCTCACACACTCACATTCTCTCACACTCTCTCACACTCTCTCATACAAACACACACTCTCTCACACAAACACACACTCTCTCACACACACATGCATACTCTCTCAATCTCTCTCACACAAACACTCCCTCTCTCTCACACACACACTCTCTCTCACACTTGCACTCACACGCACACACTCACACACATTCTCTCACACATTCTCTCACCCTCACTCACACCCACTCATACTCACACACACACACTCACTCACACTCATACTCACTCACACACTCACACACTCACACACACACTTACACACTCACACACATACTCTCTCACACTCACACACAGAGTCTCTCTCACACTCACTCACACTCTCACACTCTCTCACACTCACACATACCCTCTCTCAAACTCTCTCACACACACACACATTCACACTCTCTCACACAAACACACATTCTCTCACACACACACTCTCTCACACTCACACACACATTCTCTCACACACACACTCTTTCACTCACACCCACACACACACACACATTCACATACATACTCACACACACTCACACTCTCACTCACACACAGTCACTCACACACACAATCACACACACACTCACTCACACTCACTCGTGCTCACACACACTCATTCACACTCACACTCACTCTCAGTCTCACTCTCACTCTCTCTCACTCTCACTTTCACTCGCACTCACACACACTCTCTCGCACTCACACACACTCTCTCGCACACACACACTCTCTCTCACACACACATACTCTCTCTCACACACCTATACTCTCACTCACACTCACTCACACTCCCTCACACTCTCACTCACACTCTCACTCACAATCTCTCTCACATTCTCACTCACACTCTCTCACACTCTCTCTCACATTCTCTCACACTCTCTCACACTCACAGACTCACACACACACTTTCTCAAACTCTCTCACACACACACTCACCCTCTCTCAAACTCTCTCACACAAACACACACTCTCTCACACACACACACTCTCTTGCACTTGCGCTCACACACCTTCTCTCACACACACACACTCACACTCACACTCACACACACTCACACTCACACACACAGTCTCTCTCACACTCACACACATACTCTCTCTCACACACACATACGCTCTCTCACACTCACTCACACTCACTCTCTCACAAACCCACAAACATTCACAATCACTCACACTCTCACACTCACATACTCTCGCACTCACATACTCTCACATTCACACACACTCTCTCCAACTCTCCCACACAAACACACACTTCTTACACAAACACACACTCTCTAGCACATGCACACTCTCATACACATGCACACTCTCTCTCACACACACACTCACTCATACACACACTCACACACAGTCACACACGCACTCACTCGCATTCACACTCACTCGCACTAACACTCACTCGCATTCACTCCCACACTCACTCACATACACTCGCTCACTCACAGTCACAAACATGCACTCATTCACACACACACACACTCACTCACACACACACTCACACACATACTCTTTCTCACACTCACACACAGTCTCACTCACACTCACACACATGCACTCACACTCATTCACAGTCATTGACACTATCTCACACTCTTTCAAACTCTCTCACACTCACAGACTCACACACACACTTTCTCAAACTCTCTCACACACACACTCACACTCTCTCAAACTCTCTCACACAAACACACTCTCTTGCACTTGCGCTCACACACACATTCTCTCACACACACACACTCACACTCACACTCACACACACACACTCACACTCACACACACAGTCTCTCTCACACTCACACACATACTCTCTCTCTCACACACACATACTCTCTCTCACACACCTATACTCTCACTCACACTCACTCACACTCCCTCACACTCTCACTCACACTCTCACTCACAATCTCTCTCACATTCTCACTCACACTCTCTCACACTCTCTCTCACATTCTCTCACACTCTCTCACACTCACAGACTCACACACACACTTTCTCAAACTCTCTCACACACACACTCACACTGTCTCAAACTCTCTCACACAAACACACACTCTCTCACACACACACACTCTCTTGCACTTGCGCTCACATACACATTCTCTCACACACACACACTCACACTCACACACACACACTCACACTCACACACACAGTCTCTCTCACACTCACACACATACTCTCTCTCACACACACATACGCTCTCTCACATACACTCACACTCACTCTCACACACTCACACACCCACACTCACTCACAATCACTCACACTCTCACACTCACATACTCTCGCACTCACATACTCTCACATTCACACACACTCTCTCTAACTCTCTCACACAAACACACACTTCTTACACAAACACACACTCTCTAGCACATGCACACTCTCATACACATGCACACTCTCTCTCACACACACACACACACTCACTCATACACACACTCACACACAGTCACACACGCACTCACTCGCATTCACACTCACTCGCACTAACACTCACTCGCATTCACTCCCACACTCACTCACATACACTCGCTCACTCACAGTCACAAACATGCACTCATTCACACACACACACTCACTCACACACACACTCACTCCACACACACACACACTTACACACATACTCTATCTCACACTCACACACAGAGTCTCTCTCACACTCACACACACTCTCACACTCTCTCACACCCTCTCACACTCACACACACCCTCTCTCAAACTCTCACACACACACATTCACACTCTCTCACACAAACACACATTCTCTCACACACACAGTCTCTCACACTCACACACACGTTCTCTCACACACACACTCTTTCACTCACACCCACACACACACACACACATTCATATACACACTCACACACACTCACACTCTCACTCACACACACGATCACACACACATTCACTCACACTCACTCGTGCTCACACACACTCATTCACACTCACACTCACTCTCAGTCTCACTCTCTCTCACTCTCACTTTCACTCGCACTCACACACACTCTCTCGCACTCACACACACTCTCTCGCACACACACACTCTCTCTCACACACACATACTCTCTCTCACACACCTATACTCTCACTCACACTCACTCACACTCCCTCACACTCTCACTCACACTCTCACTCACAATCTCTCTCACATTCTCACTCACACTCTCTCACACTCTCTCACACTCTCTCACACTCACAGACTCACACACACACTTTCTCAAACTCTCTCACACACACACTCACACTCTCTCAAACTCTCTCACACAAACACACTCTCTTGCACTTGCGCTCACACACACATTCTCTCACACACACACACAGTCTCTCTCACACTCACACACATACTCTCTCTCACACACACATACGCTCTCTCACACACACTCACACTCACTCTCACACACTCACACACCCACACTCACTCACAATCACTCACACTCTCACACTCACATACTCTCGCACTCATACTCTCACATTCACACACACTCTCTCCAACTCTCTCACACAAACACACACTTCTTACACAAACACACACTCTCTAGCACATGCACACTCTCATACACATGCACACTCTCTCTCACACACACACACACTCACTCATACACACACAGTCACACACGCACTCACTCGCATTCACACTCACTCACACTAACACTCACTCGCATTCACTCCCACACTCACTCACATACACTCGTTCACTCACAGTCACAAACATGCACTCATTCACACACACACTCACTCACACACACACTCACTCACACACACACTCACTCATACACACACTCACACACAGTCACACACGCACTCACTCGCATTCACACTCACTCGCACTAACACTCACTCGCATTCACTCCCACACTCACTCACATACACTCGCTCACTCACAGTCACAAACATGCACTCATTCACACACACACACTCACTCACACACACACTCACACACATACTCTTTCTCACACTCACACACAGTCTCACTCACACTCACACACATGCACTCACACTCATTCACAGTCATTGACACTATCTCACACTCTCTCAAACTCTCTCACACTCACAGACTCACACACACACTTTCTCAAACTCTCTCACACACACACTCACACTCTCTCAAACTCTCTCACACAAACACACTCTCTTGCACTTGCGCTCACACACACATTCTCTCACACACACACACACTCACACTCACACTCACACTCACACACACAGTCTCTCTCACACTCACACACATACTCTCTCTCACACACACATACACTCTCTCACACACACTCACACTCACTCTCACACACTCACACACCCACACTCACTCACAATCACTCACACTCTCACACTCACATACTCTCGCACTCACATACTCTCACATTCACACACACTCTCTCCAACTCTCTCACACAAACACACACTTCTTACACAAACACACACTCTCTAGCACATGCACACTCTCATACACATGCACACTCTCTCTCACACACACACACACTCACTCACACACACACACTCACTCACATACTCTTTCTCACACTCACACACAGTCTCACTCACACTCACACACATGCACTCACACTCATTCACACTCATTGACACTATCTCACACTCTCTCAAACTCTCTCATACAAACACACACTCTCTCACACACACGCACACTCTCTCTCACACTCACACACACTCACTCACATCATTCACTCACACACACTCTCACTCACTCTCACACACTCTCACACTCCCTCACACACTCTCACACTCCCTCACACACTCTCACACTCCCTCACACACTCTCACACACTGTCTCAAACTCTCTCATACAAACACACACTCTCTCACACAAACACACACACGCACACTCTCTCAAACTCTCTCACACAAACACACCCTCTCTCGCACACACACACTCTCTCTCACACTCGCACTCACACGCACACACTCACACACATTCTCTCACTCACACACTCAATCACACTCACTCTCACACTCTCACACTCACTCACACTGACACTCACTCACACTCTCACACTCACATACTCTCGCATGCACACACACACATACTCACATACACACACACATGCACTCACTCGCACTGAAACTCACTCGCACTCACACTCACTCGCACTCAAACCCACACTCACTCGCACTCACACACTCACTCACACACACTCACACACACACATACTCTTTCTCACACTCACACACACACTCTCTCTCTCACACTCACACACATACTCTCTCTCACTCACACACTCAATCACACTCACTCTCACACTCTCACACTCACTCACACTGACACTCACTCACACTCTCACACTCACATACTCTCGCATGCACACGCACACATACTCACTCACATACACACACACATGCACTCACTCGCACTGAAACTCACTCGCACCCACACTCACTCGCACTCACACACTCACACACACTCTCACACACACATACTCTTTCTCACACTCACACACACACTCTCTCTCTCACACTCACACACATGCACTCACACTCATTCACACTCTCTCGCACACACACACTCTCTCTCACACACACATACTCTCTCTCACACACCTATACTCTCACTCACACTCACTCACACTCCCTCACACTCTCACTCACAATCTCTCTCACATTCTCACTCACACTCTCTCACACTCTCTCTCACACTCTCTCACACTCTCTCACACTCTCTCACACTCACAGACTCATGCACACACTTTCTCAAACTCTCTCACACACACACTCACACTCTCTCAAACTCTCTCACACAAACACACACTCTCTCACACACACACACTCTCTTGCACTTGCGCTCACACACACATTCTCTCTCACACACACACTCACACTCACACTCTCACACACACACTCACACTCACACACACAGTCTCTCTCACACTCACACACATACTCTCTCTCACACACACATACGCTCTCTCACACACACTCACACACCCACACTCACTCACAATCACTCACACTCTCACACTCACATACTCTCGCACTCACATACTCTCACATTCACACACACTCTCTCCAACTCTCTCACACAAACACACACTTCTTACACAAACACACACTCTCTAGCACATGCACACTCTCATACACATGCACACTCTCTCTCACACACATACACACTCACTCATACACACAGTCACACACGCACTCACTCGCATTCACACTCACTCGCACTAACACTCACTTGCATTCACTCCCACACTCGCTCACATACACTCGCTCACTCACAGTCACAAACATGCACTCATTCACACACACACACTCACACACACACACTCACTCACACACACACACATTCACACACATACTCTTTCTCACACTCACACACAGTCTCACTCACACTCACACACATGCACTCACACTCATTCACACTCATTGACACTATCTCACACTCTCTCAAACTCTCTCATACAAACACACACTCTCTCACACACACGCACACTCTCTCTCACACACACGGGCTCTCTCTCACACACACGCACACTCTCTCCCACACACACACACTCACTCACACTCATTCACTCACACACACTCTCACACACTCTCACACTCCCTCACACACTCACATTCTCTCACACTCTCTCACACTCTCTCATACAAACACACACTCTCTCACACAAACACACACTCTCTCACACACACATGCACACTCTCTCAAACTCTCTCACACAAACACTCCCTCTCTCTCACACACACACTCTCTCTCACACTTGCACTCACACGCACACACTCACACACATTCTCTCACACATTCTCTCACCCTCACTCACACACACTCCTACTCACACACACACTCACTCACACTCATACTCACTCACACACTCACACACTCACACACACACTTACACACTCACACACATACTCTCTCTCACACTCACACACAGAGTCTCTCTCACACTCACTCACACTCTCACACTCCCTCACACACTCTCACACACACACACCCTCTCTCAAACTCTCTCACACACACACACATTCACACTCTCTCACACAAACACACATTCTCTCACACACACAGTCTCTCACACTCACACACACATTCTCTCACACACACACTCTTTCACTCACACCCACACACAAACACACACACACATTCACATACACACTCACACACACTCACTCTTGCTCACACACACTCATTCACACTCACACTCACTCTCAGTCTCACTCTCACTCTCTCTCACTCTCAATTTCACTCGCACTCACACACACTCTCTCGCACTCACACACACTCTCTCGCACACACACACTCTCTCTCACACACACATACTCTCTCTCACACACCTATACTCTCACTCACACTCACTCACACTCCCTCACACTCTCACTCACAATCTCTCTCACATTCTCACTCACACTCTCTCACACTCTCTCTCACACTCTCTCACACTCTCTCACACTCTCTCACACTCACAGACTCACGCACACACTTTCTCAAACTCTCTCACACACACACTCACACTCTCTCAAACTCTCTCACACAAACACACACTCTCTCACACACACACACTCTCTTGCACTTGCGCTCACATACACATTCTCTCTCACACACACACTCACACTCACACTCTCACACACACACTCACACTCACACACACAGTCTCTCTCACACTCACACACATACTCTCTCTCACACACACATACGCTCTCTCACACACACTCACACACCCACACTCACTCACAATCACTCACACTCTCACACTCACATACTCTCGCACTCACATACTCTCACATTCACACACACTCTCTCCAACTCTCTCACACAAACACACACTTCTTACACAAACACACACTCTCTAGCACATGCACACTCTCATACACATGCACACTCTCTCTCACACACATACACACTCACTCATACACACAGTCACACACAGTCACACACGCACTCACTCGCATTCACACTCACTCGCACTAACACTCACTCGCATTCACTCCCACACTCGCTCACATACACTCGCTCACTCACAGTCACAAACATGCACTCATTCACACACACACACTCACTCACACACACACTCACTCACACACACACACATTCACACACATACTCTTTCTCACACTCACACACAGTCTCACTCACACTCACACACATGCACTCACACTCATTCACACTCATTGACACTATCTCACACTCTCTCAAACTCTCTCATACAAACACACACTCTCTAACACACACGCACACTCTCTCTCACACACACGGGCTCTCTCTCACACACACGCACACTCTCTCTCACACTCACACACACTCACATCATTCACTCACACACACTCTCACTCACTCTCACACACTCTCACACACCCTCACACACTCTCACACACTCTCTCAAACTCTCTCATACAAACACACACTCTCTCACACAAACACACACACGCACACTCTCTCAAACTCTCTCACACAAACACACCCTCTCTCGCACACACTCTCTCTCACACACCCATACTCTCTCTCACACTCGCACTCACACACTCACACACATTCTCTCACACATTCTCTCACACTCACTCACACACACTCATAATCATTCACACTCATACTCACACACACACTCACTCACACTCATACTCACACACACACACTCACACACTCACACTCGCACACATTCTCTCACTCACACTCACACACATAGTCGCTCTCACACTCACTCAGACTCACTCACACTCTCTCTCACACTCTCACACTCACACATTCTCTCACACTCACACACACACACTCTCACACTCTCTCACACTCACACTCTCTCACACACACACACTCACACTCTTTCAAACTCTCTCACACAAACACACACTCTCTCACACACATCTCTCTCTCACACACACTTGCATTCACACTCACATTCTCTCACACACACACTCTCACACTCACACACACACACTCACACTCACTCACACACAGACACACTCACACACAGTCTCTCTCACACTCACACACATACTCTCTCTCACTCACACACTCAATCACACTCACTCTCACACTCTCACACTCACTCACACTGACACTCACTCACACTCTCACACTCACATACTCTCGCATGCACACACACACATACTCACTCACATACACACACACATGCACTCACTCGCACTGAAACTCACTCGCACTCACACTCACTCGCACTCACACCCACACTCACTCGCACTCACACACACACTCACACACACACATACTCTTTCTCACACTCACACACACACTCTCTCTCTCACACTCACACACACGCACTCACACTCATTCACACTCTCTCACACACTCTCTCAAACTCTCTCATACAAACACACAATCTCTCACACACACGCACACTCTCTCTCACACACTCGCACTCTCTCTCACACACACGCACACTCTCTCCCACACTCACACACACTCACTCACACTCATTCACTCACACACACTCTCACACACTCTCACACTCCCTCACACACTCACATTCTCTCACACTCTCTCACACTCTCTCATACAAACACACACTCTCTCACACACACATGCACACTCTCTCAAACTCTCTCTCACACAAACGCACTCTCTCTCACACACACACACTCTCTCACAATCGCACTCACACGCACACACTCACACACATTCACTCACCCTCACTCACCCTCACTCACACACACTCACACACACTCATACTCACACACACACACTCACTCACACTCATACTCACTCACACACTCACACACACACTTACACACACACACATACTCTCTCTCACACTCACACACAGAGTCTCTCTCACACTCACTCACACTCTCACACTCTCTCACACCCTCTCACACTCACACACACCCTCTCTCAAACTCTCTCACACACACACACATTCACACTCTCTCACACAAAGACACATTCTCTCACACACACAGTCTCTCACACTCACACACACATTCTCTCACACACACTCTTTCACTCACACCCACACACACACACACACACATTCACATACACACACACACTCACACTCTCACTCACACACACTCACACACACACGATCACACACACACTCACTCACACTCACTCGTGCTCACACACACTCATTCACACTTACACTCACTCTCAGTCTCACTCTCTCTCTCTCACTCTCACTTTCACTCGCACTCACACACACTCTCTCGCACTCACACACACTCTCTCGCACACACACACACTCTCTCTCACACACATACTCTCTCTCACACACCTATACTCTCACTCACACTCACTCACACCCTCACACTCTCACTCACACTCTCACTCACAATCTCTCTCACATTCTCACTCACACTCTCTCACACTCTCTCTCACACTCTCTCACACTCTCTCACACTCACAGACTCACACACACACTTTCTCAAACTCTCTCACACACACACTCACACTGTCTCAAACTCTCTCACACAAACACACACTCTCTCACACACACACACTCTCTTGCACTTGCGCTCACATACACATTCTCTCACACACACACACTCACACTCACACACACACACTCACACTCACACACACAGTCTCTCTCACACTCACACACATACTCTCTCTCACACACACATACGCTCTCTCACATACACTCACACTCACTCTCACACACTCACACACCCACACTCACTCACAATCACTCACACTCTCACACTCACATACTCTCGCACTCACATACTCTCACATTCACACACACTCTCTCTAACTCTCTCACACAAACACACACTTCTTACACAAACACACACTCTCTAGCACATGCACACTCTCATACACATGCACACTCTCTCTCACACACACACACACACTCACTCATACACACACTCACACACAGTCACACACGCACTCACTCGCATTCACACTCACTCGCACTAACACTCACTCGCATTCACTCCCACACTCACTCACATACACTCGCTCACTCACAGTCACAAACATGCACTCATTCACACACACACACTCACTCACACACACACTCACTCCACACACACACACACTTACACACATACTCTATCTCACACTCACACACAGAGTCTCTCTCACACTCACACACACTCTCACACTCTCTCACACCCTCTCACACTCACACACACCCTCTCTCAAACTCTCACACACACACATTCACACTCTCTCACACAAACACACATTCTCTCACACACACAGTCTCTCACACTCACACACACGTTCTCTCACACACACACTCTTTCACTCACACCCACACACACACACACACATTCATATACACACTCACACACACTCACACTCTCACTCACACACACGATCACACACACATTCACTCACACTCACTCGTGCTCACACACACTCATTCACACTCACACTCACTCTCAGTCTCACTCTCTCTCACTCTCACTTTCACTCGCACTCACACACACTCTCTCGCACTCACACACACTCTCTCGCACACACACACTCTCTCTCACACACACATACTCTCTCTCACACACCTATACTCTCACTCACACTCACTCACACTCCCTCACACTCTCACTCACACTCTCACTCACAATATCTCTCACATTCTCACTCACACTCTCTCACACTCTCTCACACTCTCTCACACTCACAGACTCACACACACACTTTCTCAAACTCTCTCACACACACACTCACACTCTCTCAAACTCTCTCACACAAACACACTCTCTTGCACTTGCGCTCACACACACATTCTCTCACACACACACACAGTCTCTCTCACACTCACACACATACTCTCTCTCACACACACATACGCTCTCTCACACACACTCACACTCACTCTCACACACTCACACACCCACACTCACTCACAATCACTCACACTCTCACACTCACATACTCTCGCACTCATACTCTCACATTCACACACACTCTCTCCAACTCTCTCACACAAACACACACTTCTTACACAAACACACACTCTCTAGCACATGCACACTCTCATACACATGCACACTCTCTCTCACACACACACACACTCACTCATACACACACAGTCACACACGCACTCACTCGCATTCACACTCACTCACACTAACACTCACTCGCATTCACTCCCACACTCACTCACATACACTCGTTCACTCACAGTCACAAACATGCACTCATTCACACACACACTCACTCACACACACACTCACTCACACACACACTCACTCATACACACACTCACACACAGTCACACACGCACTCACTCGCATTCACACTCACTCGCACTAACACTCACTCGCATTCACTCCCACACTCACTCACATACACTCGCTCACTCACAGTCACAAACATGCACTCATTCACACACACACACTCACTCACACACACACTCACTCCACACACACACACACTTACACACATACTCTATCTCACACTCACACACAGAGTCTCTCTCACACTCACACACACTCTCACACTCTCTCACACCCTCTCACACTCACACACACCCTCTCTCAAACTCTCACACACACACATTCACACTCTCTCACACAAACACACATTCTCTCACACACACAGTCTCTCACACTCACACACACGTTCTCTCACACACACACTCTTTCACTCACACCCACACACACACACACACATTCATATACACACTCACACACACTCACACTCTCACTCACACACACGATCACACACACATTCACTCACACTCACTCGTGCTCACACACACTCATTCACACTCACACTCACTCTCAGTCTCACTCTCTCTCACTCTCACTTTCACTCGCACTCACACACACTCTCTCGCACTCACACACACTCTCTCGCACACACACACTCTCTCTCACACACACATACTCTCTCTCACACACCTATACTCTCACTCACACTCACTCACACTCCCTCACACTCTCACTCACACTCTCACTCACAATCTCTCTCACATTCTCACTCACACTCTCTCACACTCTCTCACACTCTCTCACACTCACAGACTCACACACACACTTTCTCAAACTCTCTCACACACACACTCACACTCTCTCAAACTCTCTCACACAAACACACTCTCTTGCACTTGCGCTCACACACACATTCTCTCACACACACACACAGTCTCTCTCACACTCACACACATACTCTCTCTCACACACACATACGCTCTCTCACACACACTCACACTCACTCTCACACACTCACACACCCACACTCACTCACAATCACTCACACTCTCACACTCACATACTCTCGCACTCATACTCTCACATTCACACACACTCTCTCCAACTCTCTCACACAAACACACACTTCTTACACAAACACACACTCTCTAGCACATGCACACTCTCATACACATGCACACTCTCTCTCACACACACACACACTCACTCATACACACACAGTCACACACGCACTCACTCGCATTCACACTCACTCACACTAACACTCACTCGCATTCACTCCCACACTCACTCACATACACTCGTTCACTCACAGTCACAAACATGCACTCATTCACACACACACTCACTCACACACACACTCACTCACACACACACTCACTCACATACTCTTTCTCACACTCACACACAGTCTCACTCACACTCACACACATGCACTCACACTCATTCACACTCATTGACACTATCTCACACTCTCTCAAACTCTCTCATACAAACACACACTCTCTCACACACACGCACACTCTCTCTCACACACACGGGCTCTCTCTCACACACATGCACACTCTCTCTCACACTCACACACACTCACTCACATCATTCACTCACACACACTCTCACTCACTCTCACACACTCTCACACTCCCTCACACACTCTCACACTCCCTCACACACTCTCACACTCCCTCACACACTCTCACACACTCTCTCAAACTCTCTCATACAAACACACACTCTCTCACACAAACACACACACGCACACTCTCTCAAACTCTCTCACACAAACACACCCTCTCTCGCACACACTCTCTCTCACACACCCATACTCTCTCTCACACTCGCACTCACACACTCACACACATTCTCTCACACATTCTCTCACACTCACTCACACACACTCATACTCACTCACACTCATACTCACACACACACTCACACTCATACTCACACACATACACTCACACACTCACACTCAAACATATTCTCTCACTCACACTCACACACATAGTCGCTCTCACACTCACTCAGACTCACTCACACTCTCTCTCACACTCTCACACTCACATTCACTCACACTCACACACACTCTCAAACTCTCTCACACTCACACTCTCTCACACTCACACACACACTCTCTCAAACTCTCACACACACACTCACACTCTTTCAAACTCTCTCACACAAACACACTCTCTCACACACATCTCTCTCTCACACACACTTGCATTCACACTCACATTCTCTCACACACACACTCTCACACTCACACTCACACACATTCACACTCACTCACACACAAACACACTCACACACAGTCTCTCTCACACTCACACACATACTCTCTCTCACTCACACACTCAATCACACTCACTCTCACACTCTCACACTCACTCACACTGACACTCACTCACACTCTCACACTCACATACTCTCGCATGCACACACACACATACTCACTCACATACACACACACATGCACTCACTCGCACTGAAACTCACTCGCACTCACACTCACTCGCACTCACACCCACACTCACTCGCACTCACACACTCACTCACACACACTCACACACACACATACTCTTTCTCACACTCACACACACACTCTCTCTCTCACACTCACACACACGCACTCACACTCATTCACACTCTCTCACACACTCTCTCAAACTCTCATACAAACACACACTCTCTCACACACACGCACACTCTCTCTCACACACACGCACTCTCTCTCACACACACGCACACTCTCTCCCACACTCACACACACTCACTCACACTCAATCACTCACACACACTCTCACACACTCTCACACTCCCTCACACACTCACATTCTCTCACACTCTCTCACACTCTCTCATACAAACACACACTCTCTCACACAAACACACACTCTCTCACACACACATGCACACTCTCTCAAACTCTCTCACACAAACACTCCCTCTCTCTCACACACACTCTCTCTCACACTCGCACTCACATGCACACACTCACACACATTCTCTCACCCTCACTCACCCTCACTCACACACACTCACACACACTCATACTCACACACACACTCACTCACACTCATACTCACTCACACACTCACACACTCACACACACACTTACACACTCACACACATACTCTCTCTCACACACACACACATTCACACTCTCTCACACAAACACACATTCTCTCACACACACAGTCTCTCACACTCACACACACACACTCTCTCAAACTCTCTCACACACACTCACACTCTCTCAAACTCTCTCACACAAATACACACTCTCTCACACACATGCACACTCTCTCTCACACACACGCACTCTCACACACACGCACACTCTCTCCCACACTCACACACACTCACTCACATCATTCACTCACACACACTCTCACTCACTCTCACACACTCTCACACTCCCTCACACACTCTCACATTCCCTCACACACTCTCACACACTCTCTCAAACTCTCTCATACAAACACACACTCTCTCACACAAACGCACACACGCACACTCTCTCAAACTCTCTCACACAAACACACCCTGTCTCGCACACACACTCACTCTCACACTCACTCACACTCTCACACTCGCATACACTTGCATGCACACACACACATACTCACTCAGATACACACACACACGCACTCACTTGCACTGAAACTCACTCGCACTCACACTCACTCGCACTCACACTCACTCGCACTCACACACTCACTCACACACACTCACACACACACATACTCTTTCTCACACTCACACACACACTCTCTCTCTCACACTCACACACACACACTCACACTCATTCACACTCTCTCACACACTCTCTCAAACTCTCTCATACAAACACACATTCTCTCACACACACGCACACTCTCTCTCACACACACGCACTCTCTCTCACACACACGCACACTCTCTCCCACACTCACACACACTCACTCACACTCATTCACTCACACACTCTCTCACACTCCCTCACACACACACACTCTCTCTCACACTCGCACTCACACGCACACACTCACACACATTCTCTCACACATTCTCTCACCCTCACTCACACACACTCACACACACTCATACTCACACACACACTCACTCACACACACTCACACACACAGTTACACACACACACACATACTCTCTCTCACACTCACACACAGAGTCTCTCTCACACTCACTCACACTCTCACACTCTCTCACACACTCTCACACTCACACACACCCTCACTCAAACTCTCACACACACACATTCACACTCTCTCACACAAACACACATTCTCTCACACACACAGTCTCTCAAACACACAAGCACACTCTCTCAAACTCTCTCACACAAACACACCCTCTCACACACACACACACTCTCTCACACTCGCACTCACACGCACACACTCACACACTCACACACATTCTCTCACACATTCTCTCACACTCACACACTCACTCATACTCACACACACACTCACACTCATACTCACTCACACACTCACACACACTCACACACAAACTTACACACTCACACAATTACTCTCTCTCACACTCACACACAAAATCTCTCTCACACTCACTCACACTCACTCACACTCTCACACTCTCTCACACACTCTCACACTCACACACACACTCTCTCAAACTCTCACATGCACACATTCACACTCTCTCACACAAACACACATTCTCTCTCACACACAGTCTCTCACACTCACACACACATTCTCTCACACACATACTCTTTCACTCACACTCACACACACACACTCACACACACACACACACACACTCACACTCTCACACACAC
Source organism: Carcharodon carcharias (assembly GCF_017639515.1). NCBI lineage: Eukaryota > Metazoa > Chordata > Chondrichthyes > Lamniformes > Lamnidae > Carcharodon > Carcharodon carcharias. The sequence goes on along the minus strand of NC_054472.1, from coordinate 84,575,516 downwards.
TCACTCGTGCTCACACACACTCATTCACACTCACACTCACTCTCACTCTCACTCTCACTCTCACTCTCTCTCACTCTCAATCACTCACTTTCACTCGCACTCACACACTCTCTCACACTCACACACACTCTCTCACACATACACACTCTCTCTCACACTCACATACACTCTCTCACACATACACACTCTCAGTCACACTCTCACACACACACACACACACACACACATACTCTCTCTCACACACACACACTCTGTCTCACACACCCATACTCTCACTCACACTCTCACTCACACTCTCTCTCACACTCTCTCTCACACTCTCTCACAGTCCCTCACACTACCTCACCCTCACTCTCAGACACTCAAACTCACTCACACTCTCACAATCACATACTCTCACACTCACACACACACACTCTCTCAAACTCTCTCACGCATTTCTCACACAAACACACACTCTCTTGCACACACACTCTCACACACACTCACTCATACACACACACACACTCACTCACATACACACACTCACACACACACTCACGCTCACACTCACACCCACTCACACAAGCACTCAATCACACTCACTCACACTCACACTCACTCACAAACACTCTCAATCACTCTCACACTCAATCACTCTCACACACGCTCTCTCACAAATACACACTCTCTCTCACACTCACACACACTTTCACACACACACATACTCTCTCTCACACATACACACTCTCTCTCACACACACACACACACTCTCTCTCACACACACACTCTCTCTCACACACCCATACTCTCACTCACACTCACTTGCATTCACTCACACTCCCTCACACTCTCACTCACACTCTCTCACACTCACACACACACACTCTCTCACACTCACACACACACTCACACTCTTTCAAACTCTCTCTCTCTCACACACACACTCTCTCACAAATACACACTCTCTCTCACACTCACACACACTCTCACACACACACATACTCTCTCTCTCACACACACACACACACTCTCTCTCTCTCTCACACACACTCTCTCTCACACACCCATACTCTCACTCACACTCACTCGCATTCACTCACACTCCCTCACACTCTCACTCACTCTCACTCACACTCTCTCACATTCACACACACACTCTCTCACACTCACACTCTTTCAAACCCTCTCACACAAACACACACTCTCTCACACACATCTCTCTCTCACACACACTTGCATTCACACTCACATTATCTCACACACACACTCTCACACTCACACACACACACACTCACACTCACTCACACACAGACACACTCACACACAGTCTCTCTCACACTCACACACATACTCTCTCTCACTCACACACTCAATCACACTCACTCTCACACTCTCACACTCACTCACACTGACACTCACTCACACTCTCACACTCACATACTCTCGCATGCACACACACATACTCACTCACATACACACACACATGTACTCACTCGCACTGAAACTCACTCGCACTCACACTCACTCGCACTCACACCCACACTCACTCGCACTCACACACTCATTCACACACACTCACACACACACATACTCTTTTTCACACTCACACACACACTCTCTCTCTCACACTCACACACACGCACTCACACTCATTCACACTCTCTCACACACTCTCTCAAACTCTCTCATACAAACACACACTCTCTCACACACACTCTCTCTCACACACACGCACTCTCTCTCACACACACGCACACTCTCTCCCATACTCACACACACTCACTCACACTCATTCACTCACAGACACTCTCACACACTCTCACTCCCTCACACACTCACATTCTCTCACACTCTCTCACACTCTCTCAGACAAACACACACTCTCTCACACAAACACACACTCTCTCACACACACACGCACACTCTCTCAAACTCTCTCACACAAACACTCCCTCTCTCTCACACACACACTCTCTCTCACACTCGCACTCACACGCACACACTCACACACATTCTCTCACACATTCTCTCACCCTCACTCACACACACTCACACACACTCATACTCACACACACACTCACTCACACTCATACTCACTCACACACACACACTCACACACACACTTACACACTCACACACATACTCTCTCTCACACTCACACACAGAGTCTCTCTCACACTCACTCACACTCTCACACTCTCTCACACCCTCTCACACTCACACACACCCTCTCTCAAACTCTCTCACACACACACACATTCACACTCTCTCACACAAACACACATTCTCTCACACACACACTCTTTCACTCACACCCACACACACACACACACACATTCACACTCTCTCACACAAACACACATTCTCTCACACACACATTCTCTCACACACACACTCTTTCACTCACACCCACACACACACACACATTCACATACACACTCACACACACTCACACTCTCACTCTCACACAGTCAATCACACACACGATCACACACACACTCACTCACACTCACCCATGCTCACACACACTCATTCACACTCACACTCACTCTCAGTCTCACTCTCACTCTCTCTCACTCTCACTTTCACTCGCACTCACACACACTCTCTCACACTCACACACACTCTCTCGCACACACACACTCTCTCTCACACACATACTCTCTCTCACACACCTATACTCTCACTCACACTCACTTACACCCTCACACTCTCACTCACACTCTCACTCACAATCGCTCTCACACTCTCTCACACTCTCTCACACTCACAGACTCACACACACATTCTCAAACTCTCTCACACACACACTCACACTCTCTCAAACTCTCTCACACAAACACACACTCTCTCACACACACACTCTCTCTCACACTCGCACTCACACGCACACACTCACACACATTCTCTCACACATTCTCTCACCCTCACTCACACACACTCACACACACTCATACTCACACACACACTCACTCACACTCATACTCACTCACACACTCACACACTCACACACACACTCACACACTCACACACATACTCTCCCTCACACTCACACACAGAGTCTCTCTCACACTCACTCACACTCTCACACTCTCTCACACCCTCTCACACTCACACACACCCTCTCTCAAACTCTCTCACACACACACACACATTCACACTCTCTCACACAAACACACATTCTCTCACACACACACTCTTTCACTCACACCCACACACACACACACACACATTCACATACACACTCACACACACTCACACTCTCATTCACACACAGTCACTCACACACACGATCACACACACACTCACTCACACTCACTCGTGCTCACACACACTCATTCACACTCACACTCACTCTCAGTCTCACTCTCACTCTCTCTCACTCTCACTTTCACTCGCACTCACACACACTCTCTCGCACTCACACACACTCTCTCACACACACACACTCTCTCACACACACATACTCTCTCTCACACACCTATACTCTCACTCACACTCACTCACACTCTCACTCACACTCTCACTCACAATCTCTCTCACATTCTCACTCACACTCTCTCACACTCTCTCTCACACTCTCTCACACTCACAGACTCACACACACACTTTCTCAAACTCTCTCACACACACACTCACACTCTCTCAAACTCTCTCACACAAACACACACTCTCTCACACACACACACTCTCTTGCACTTGCGCTCACACACACATTCTCTCACACACACACTCACACTCACACACACACACTCACACTCACACACACAGTCTCTCTCACACTCACACATACTCTCTCTCACACACACATACGCTCTCTCACACACACTCACACTCACTCTCACACACTCACACACCCACACTCACTCACAATCACTCACACTCTCACACTCACATACTCTCGCACTCACATACTCTCACATTCACACACACTCTCTCCAACTCTCTCACACAAACACACACTTCTTACACAAACACACACTCTCTAGCACATGCACACTCTCTCTCACACACACGCACACTCTCTCTCTCACACACACACACTCACTCATACACACACTCACACACATTCACACACACACTCACTCACACTCAAACTCACTCGCACTCACACACACACTCACACTCATACTCACACACACACACTCACACACTCTCTCACACTCACACTCACACACACACACACACTCTCTCAAACTCTCACACACACACTCACACTCTCTCAAACTCTCTCACACAAACACACACTCTCTCACACACATGCACACTCTCTCTCACACACATGCACTCTCACACACACGCACACTCTCTCTCACACTCACACACACTCACTCACATCATTCACTCACACACACTCTCACTCACTCTCACACACTCTCACACTCCCTCACACACTCTCACATTCCCTCACACACTCTCACACACTCTCTCAAACTCTCTCACACAAACGCACCCTCTCTCGCACACACACTTTCTCTCACACTCGCACTCACACACTCACACTCACACACTCACATACATTCTCTCACACATTCTCTCACACTCACTCACACACACTCATACTCACACACACACTCACTCACACTCATACACACACACTCACTCATACTCATACTCACACACACACTTACACACTCACACACTCACACTCACACACATACTCTCTCTCACACTCTCACACTCACACACTCTCACTCTAGCACTCTCTCACACTCACATACTCTCTCAGACTCACGTACTCTCACACTCACACACACTCTCTCAAACTCTCTCACACAAACACACACTTCTCACACAAACACACTCTCTAGCACATGCACACTCTCTCTCATACACACGCACACTCTCTCTCTCACACACACACACTCACTCATACACACACTCACACACATTCACACACACACTCACTCACACTCAAACTCACTCGCACTCACACTCACTCGCACTCACACCCACACTCACTTGCACTCACACTCAAAGTCACACACGTGCACTCATTCACACACACACATACACTCACACACACACACACATACCCTTTCTCACACTCACACACACACTCTCACACTCATACACACGCACTCACACTCATTCACACTCATTGACACCATCTCACACTCTCTCACACACTCTCTCAAACTCTCTCATACAAACACACTCTCTCGCACACACACGCACACTCTCTCACACTCACACACACTCACTCACATCATTCACTCACACACACTCTCACTCTCACACACTCTCACACTCCCTCACACAACTCTCACACTCCCTCACACACTCTCACACACTCTCTCAAACTCTTTCATACAAACACACACTCTCTCACACAAACACACACACACACACTCTCTCAAACTCTCTCACACAAACACACCATCTCTCATACACATACTCTCTCTCTCACTCGCACTCACACACTCACATACATTCTCTCACACTCACTCACACACACTCATACTCACACACACACTCATACTCACACACACACTCACTCACACTCATACTCACACACACATTCACTCACACTCATACTCACACAAACACTTACACACACACTCACACACATACTCTCGCTCACACTCGCACACATAGTCGCTCTCACACTCACTCAGACTCACTCACACTCTCTCTCACACTCTCACACTCACACACTCTCACACTCACACACACACACTCACTCAAACTCTCACACACACACTCACACTCTCTCAAACTCTCTCACACAAACACACACTCTCTCACACACACACTCTCTCTCTCTCACTCTCACACTCACACACACACATTCTCTCACACACACTCTTACACTCACACTCACACACACTCACAGTCACTCACACACACACTCACGCACACACTCACACTCTCACACAGTCACTCACACAAAAGTTCACACTCACACACACTCACTCATACTTACACTCACTCGTGCTCACACACACTCATTCACACTCACACTCACTCGCGCACACACACACTCACACTCTCACACACAGTCACTCACACACACGTTCACACTCACACTCACATTCACACTCACTCTCACTCTCAATCACTCTCACTCTCACACAAACTCTCTCACACATACACACTCTATCTCACACTCACACACATAATCCCTGTTACACACACACACTCTCTCTCTCTCACAAACACACTCTCACACACACAAACATACTCTCTCTCACACACCCATACTCTCACACTCACTCGCACTCACTCACACTCCCTCACACTCTCACTCACACTCTCACTCGCACTCTCACTCACTCACACTCACTCACTCACACTCTCACACTCTCACACTCACACACTCACAATCTCTCAAACTCTCTCACACAAACACACCCTCTCTCACACACATACTCTCTCACACTCACACTCACACACTCACACTCACATACTCACACTTTCTCTCACACATTCTCTCACACTCACTCACACACACTCATATTCACACACACACTCACTCACACTCATACTCACACACACACTCACTCACACCCATACTCTCACTCACACTCTCTCTCACACTCTCTCTCTCACACACACACACTCTCACACTCTCTCACACTCACACTCTCTCACACACACACTCACACTCTCTCACACAAACACACACTCTCTCTCACACTCGCACTCACACACACACATTCTCTCACACACACTCTTACACTCACACTCACACACACACTCACACACACACACACACTCACACACACACTCACACTCTCACACACAGTCACTCACACAAATGTTCACACTCACACACACTCACTCACACTCACACTCACTCACTCTCACACACACTCATTCACACTCACACTCACTCACACACACACCCACACACACACTCACACTCTCACACACAGTCACTCACACACACGTTTACACTCACATTCATTCACACTCACACTCACTCTCACTCTCACTCTCAATCACTCTCACTGTCACTCGCACTCACACACTCTCTCGCACTCACACACACTCTCTCACACATACACACTCTCACACTCACACACACATAATCCCTCACACACACACACACACTCTCTCTCACATACACACTCTCTCACACACACACATACTCTCTCTGACACACACCCTCTCTCACATACACTCGCTCACTCACAGTTACAAACATGACTCATTCACACACACGCACTCACTCACACACACACTCACTCACACACACACACTCACACACATACTCTTTCTCACACTCACACACACACTCTCTCACACTCACACAGACGCACTCACACTCATTCACACTCATGGACACTATCTCACACTCTCTCAAACTCTCTCATACAAACACACACTCTCTCACACACACGCACACTCTCTCTCACACACACGCACTCTCACACACACGCACACTCTCTCTCACACTCACACACACTCACTCACATCATTCACTCACACACACTCTCACTCACTCTCACACACTCTCACACTCCCTCACACACTCTCACACACTCTCTCAAACTCTCTCATACAAACACACACTCTCTCACACAAACACACACACGCACACTCTCTCAAACTCTCTCACACAAACACACCCTCTCTCGCACACACACTCTCTCTCACACTCGCACTCACACACTCACACTCACACACATTCTCTCACACATTCTCTCACACTGACCCACACACACTCATACTCACACACACACTCACACTCATACACACACACTCACTCACACTCATACTCACACACACACCTACACATTCACACACTCACACTCACACACATACTCTCGCTCACACACACACATAGTCACTCTCACACTCACTCACACTCACTCACACTCTCTCTCACACTCTCACACTCACACACTCTCACACTCACACACTCTCACTCTAGCACTCTCTCACACTCACATACTCTCTCAGACTCACGTACTCTCACACTCACACACACTCTCTCAAACTCTCTCACACAAACACACACTTCTCACACAAACACACTCTCTAGCACATGCACACTATCTCTCATACACACGCACACTCTCTCTCACACACACACTCACTCATACACACACTCACACACACTCACACACACACTCACTCACACTCAAACTCACTCGCACTCACACTCACTCGCACTCACTTGCACTCACACTTACTCGCACTCACACCCACACTCACTCGCACTCACACTCAAAGTCACACACATGCACTCATTCACACACACACACACTCACTCACACACACACACATACCCTTTCTCACACTCACACACAATCTCTCACACTCATACACACGCACTCACACTCATTCACACTCATTGACACTATCTCACACTCTCTCACAGACTCTCTCAAACTCTCTGATACAAACACACTCTCTCGCACACACACGCACACTCTCTCACATTCACACACACTCACTCACATCATTCACTCACACACACTCTCACTCTCACAGACTCTCACACTCCCTCACACAACTCTCACACTCCCTCACACACTCTCACACACTCTCTCAAACTCTCTCATACAAACACACACTCTCTCACACAAACACACACACACACACTCTCTCAAACTCTCTCACACAAACACACCCTCTCTCACACACATTCTCTCTCACTCGCACTCACACACTCACATTCTCTCACACATTCTCTCACACTCACTGACACACACTCATACTCACACACACACTCACTCACACTCATACTCACACACACACTCACTCACACTCATACACACACACTTACACACACACACTCACACTCACACACATACTCTCGCTCACACTCACACACATAGTCGCTCTCACACTCACTCAGACTCACTCACACTCTCTCTCACACTCTCACACTCACACACACACACACTCTCAAACTCTCACACACACACTCACACTCTCTCAAACTCTCTCACACAAACACACACTCTCTCACACACACACTCTCTCACACTCGCACTCACACACACACATTCTCTCACACACACTCTTACACTCACACTAACACACACACTCACTCACACACACACTCACGTACACACTCACACTCTCACACAGTCACTCACACAAACGTTCACACACACACACTCACTCACACTTACACTCACTCATGCTCACACACACTCATTCACACTCACACTCACTCACATTCACACTCACTCTCACTCTCAATCACTTTCACTCTCACACGCACTCTCTTACACATACACACTCTATCTCACACTCACACACACATAATCCCTCTCACACACACACTCTCTCTCTCACACACACACACTCTCTCACACACACACACATACTCTCTCTCACACACACACATACTCTCTCTCACACTCACTCGCACTCACTCAGACTCTCACTCACACTCTCTCTCACTCACTCACACTCACTCACTCACACTCTCACACTCACACTCACAATCTCTCAAACTCTCTCACACAAACACACCCTCTCTCACACACATACTCTCTCTCACCCTCGCACTCACACACTCACAATCACACACTCACACACTTTCTCTCACACATTCTCTCACACTCACTCACACACACTCATATTCACACACACACTCACTCACACTCATACTCACACACACACTCACTCACACCCATACTCGCACTCACACTCACTCGCACTCACTCACACTCCATCACACTCTCACTCACACTCTCACTCACACTCTCTCTCACACCCACACACACTCTCACACTCTCTCACACACATACTCACACTCTCTCAAACTCTCTCACACAAAAACACACTCTCTCTCACACTCGCACTCACACACACACTCACACTCACACTCACTCACACACTCACACACAGTCACTCACACAAACATTCACACTCACTCACACTCACACTCACTCATGCTCACACACACTCATTCACACTCACACTCACTCACACACACACCCACATACACACACTCACACTCTCACACACAATCACTCACACACACGTTTACACTCACATTCATTCACACTCACACTCACTCTCAGTCTCACTCTCACTCTCAATCACTCACACTCACTCACTCACACTCTCTCACACTCTCACACTCACACACAGTCTCTCAAACTCTCTCACACACACTCACAATCTCTCAAACTCTCTCACACAAACACACACTCTCTCACACACAATCTCTCTCTCACACTTGCACTCACACATACGTTCTCTCTCACACACACACTCACACTCACACTCACACTCACACACACACACACTCACACTCACACACACAGTCTCTCTCACACTCACACACATACTCTCTCTCTCACACACACTCACTCAGACTCACTCTCACACTCACTCACACACTCACACTCACTCACACTCTCACACTCACATATTCTCATACTCACATACTCTCGCACTCACACACACACATACTCTCTCTCACACACACACTCACTCGCACTCACACTCAGTCACACACATACACTCACTCTCACACACTCACATACTCTCATACTCACATACTCTCACACTCACATACTCTCACACACAAACACACTCTCAAACTCGCACTCACACACACACATACTCACTCACATACACACACTCACACACACACTCACTTGCACTCACTCACACTCACACTCACTCACACTCACACCCACACTCACTCACACTCACTTGCACTCACACTCACAGTCACAGTCACACACACTCATTCACACACACACACTCACACACACTCTCACACATACTCTTTCTCACACTCACACACACTCTCACTCACACTCTCACACTCTCATTCACACTTATTCACACTCATTGACACTCTCTCAGACTCTCACACTCTCTCACACACTCTCTCATACAAACACATACTCTCCCACACACGCGCACACTCTCATACTCACTCACACACACTCATATTCACACACACACTCACTCACACTCATACTCACACACACACTCACACATACTCTTTCTCACACTCACACACACTCTCACTCTCACTCACACTCTCATTCACACTCATTGACACTCTCTCACACTCTCACACTCTCACACTCTCTCACACACTCTCTCATACAAACACACACTGTCTCACACACACGCACACTCTCTCTCACACACACGCACACTCTCTCTCACACTCACTCACACTCATTCACTCACACACACTCTCACACACTCTCACACACTCCATCACACACGCACACTCTCTCTCACACACACCCATACTCTCACTCACACTCACTCGCACTCATTCACACTCCCTCACACTCTCACTCACTCTCAGTCACACTCTCTCTCACTCACTCACACCCTCTCACACTCTCACACTCACACAGACACTCTCTCAAACTCTGTCACACACACACTCACAATCTCTCAAACTCTCTCACACAAACACACACTCTCTCACACACACAATCTCTCTCTCACACTTTCACTCACACTCACATTCTCTCACAAACACACACTCACACTCACACTCACACACACACACACACACTCAGTCTCTCTCACACTCACACAAATAATCTCTCTCACACACACACATACTCTCTCTCTCACAGACACACACACACACTCACACTCACTCACACTCTCACACTCACATACTCACACTCACATACTCTCACACTCACATACTCTCACATCCTCTCACATACTCTCACACTCACACACATACTCTCTCAAACTCTCTCACACAAACACACGCTCTCTAGCACACACACATTTTCTCTCATACACACGCACACTCTCTCTCGCAAACACACTCACTCACACTCACTCTCACACACTCACACTCACTCACACTCTCATATTCACATACTCTCACACTCACATACTCTCACACTCACATACTCTCACACTCACATACTCTCACACTCACACACACTCTCTCTCAAACTCTCTCACACAAACACACACTTCTCACACAAATACACATTCTCTAGCACACGCACACTCTCTCTCATACACACGCACACTCTCTCTCACACACACACTCTCTCACACTCGCACTCACACACACACATACTCACTCACATACACACACTCACACACACACTCACTCGCATTCATACTCACTCGCACTCACACTCACTCACACTCGCACTCACTCACACTCACACCCACACTCACTCGCACTCACACTCACAGTCACACACACACTCACTCACACTCACTCTCACACACTCACATACTCTCACACTCACGTACTCTCACACTCACACACACACACTCTCAAACTCGCACTCACACACACATACTCACATACACACACTCACACACACACTCACTCACACTCACTCTCACACACTCACATACCCTCACACTCACATACTCTCACACTCACATACTCTCACACTCACATACTCTCACACTCACACACTCTCAAACTCGCACACACACACACTCACTCACATACACACACTCACACACACACTCACTCACACTCACACTCACTTGCACTCACACTCACTTGCACTCACACTCACTCGCACTCACACCCACTCACACTCACAGTCACACACACACTCATTCACACACACACACACTCACTCACACACAACACACACACACACACTCACACATACTCTTTCTCACACTCACACACACTCTCACTCACACTCACACACACTCACACTCTCATTCACACTCATTCACACTCATTGACACTGTCTCACACTCTCTCACACACACGCACTCTCTCTCTCACACACACGAACACTCTCTCTCAGACACATGCACACACTCTCTCACACACACGCACACTCTCTCACACTCACACACACTCACTCACACTCGTACTCACACACACATTCACTCACACTCTCACACACATTCGCTCACACTCATGCACACTTACACGCTCACACACACACTCACACACATACTCTCTCCCACACTCACACACATACTCTCTCCCACACTCACACACATAGTCTCTCTCACACTCACACACACAGTCTCTCTCACACTCACTCACGTTCTCTCACACACTCACACTCACACTCACTCACACTCACACTCACTCACACTCACACTAACTCACACAAACACTCACTCACACTCACTCTCAATCACTCTCAATCACTCTCACACACACTCTCTTGCACTCACACACACAGTCTCTCTCACACTCACACACACAGTCTCTCTCACACTCACTCACATTCTCTCACACTCTCACACTCTCACGCTCACACACACACACTCTCTCAAACTCTCACACAAACACACTCTCTCACACACACACTCTCTCACACACACTCACACTCACTCACACTCACACTCACACACTCACACTAACTCGCACTCACACTAAATCACACAAACACTCACTCACACTCTCAATCACTCTCAATCACTCTCACACACACTCTCTCACACATACACATTCTCTCTCACACTCACACACATTCTCTTACACATACACACTCTCTCTCACACTCACTCACACATTCTCTCACATACTATCTCACACTCACAAACACACTCTCACACTCACACTCACGTATACTCACACACACTCACACACACTCACTCACACACACTCACTCTCACACACACACTCACACTCTCACACACACACACTCACACTCTCTCAAACTCTGTCAAACACACACATTCTCTCAAACACACACTCTTACACTCACACCCACACAAACACAGTCACACACACTCACACACACTCACACACACACTCACGCTCTCACACACAGTCACTCACTTACATTCACACACATACTCTCACTCACACTCACTCACTCTCACATTCTCACACTCTCACACTCACACACACACACTCTCACTCCCTCATGCTCTCTCTCATTCCCTCACACTCACACTCCCTCACACTCACACTCCCTCACACTCACACTCACTCACACTGACTCACACTCTCACAATCACATACTCTCACACTCACACACACACTCTCAAACTCTCTCACACACTTCTCACACAAACATACACTCTCTCGCACACACACACTCTCACACACACACACTCTCTCTCTCTCTCACACACACACTCTCTCACACTCTCACTCATACACACACACACTCACTCACATACACACACTCACACACACACACTCACTCACACTCACACTCACACTCATTCACACTCTCACTCACACTCACACTCACACTCACTCACACTCACATTCACACTCACTTACACTAACTCACACTCACACTCACTCGCACTCACACTCACTTACACTCAACCTCAATCACTCTCACACACATTCTCGCGCACTCACATGCACTCTCTCACACATACACACTGTCTCACACTCACACACACTCTCTCACACATACACACTCTCAGTCACACTCTCAGACACACACACATACTCTCTCTCACACACACACGCACACTCTCTCTCACACACACACACTCTCGCTCACACTCACACACACTCACTCACTCTCATTCACTCACACACACTCTCACACACTCTCACACACTCACACACTCCCTCACACTCCCCCATACTCCCTCACACACTCACACTCTCTCACACTCTCTCACACATTCTCTCAAACTCTCTCATACAAACACACATTCTCTCATACAAACACACACTCTCTCACACACACGTGCTCTCTCAAACTCGCACTCATACACACACACACTCACTCACATACACACACTCACGCACACACTCACTCACACACTCACACACTCACACTCACTCATGCTCACTCGCACTCACTTGCACTCACACTAACTCGCACTCACACTCACTCACACTCACTCTCACACACACTCTCTCACACTCACACACACTCTCTCACACATGCACACTCTCTCTCACACTCACACACACTCTCACACACACACATACTCTCTCTCACACACACACGCACACTCTCTCTCACACTCACACACACTCTCACACACTCTCACACTCTCTCACACTCCCTCACACTCCCTCACACACTCACACTCTCTCACACATTCTCTCAAACTCTCTCATACAAACACACACTCATTCACACAAACACACACTCTCTCACACACACACGCACACTCTCTCAAACTCTCTCACACAAACACACCCTCTCTCACACACACATTCTCTCTCATACTCGCACTCACACACACACTCACTCACACATTCTCTCACATACTCTCTCACACTCACAAACACACTCTCACACTCACACTCACGTACACTCACACTCACTCACAAACACTCACTCTCACACACACACTCACACTCTCATACACACACACTCACACTCTCTCAAACTCTCTCACACACACACACATTCTCTCACACACACACTCTTACACTCACACCCACACAAACACACTGGCACACACTCACACACACACTCACACACACACTCACACACACACTCATGCTCTCACACACAGTCACTCACACACATGTACACACTTACACACACACACACACACACTCACACACATACTCTCTCTCACACTCACACACTTACGCTCACTTACATTCACACACATACTCTCACTCACACTCACTCACTCTCACATTCTCACACACTCTCACACACACTCTCTCACTCCTTCATGCTCTCTCTCACTCCCTCACACTCACACTCCCTCACACTCACACTCCCTCACTCTCACACACTCACACTCACTCACACTGACTCACACTCTCATAATCACATACTCTCACACTCACACACACACTCTCAAACTCTCTCACACACTTCTCACACAAACATACACTCTCTCGCACACACACACTCTCTCACACACACACACTCTCTCTCTCACACACATAGTCTCTCACATTCGCACTCACACACACACACACACTCACTCACATACATACACTCACACACACACTTACTCACACTCACTCACACTCACACTCACTCATGCTCACTCACACTCGCACTCACTCGCACTCACACTCCCTGTCAATCACTCTCACACACACTCTCTCACACTCACACACACTCTCACACATACACACTCTCTCACACTCACACACACTCTCTCACACATACACACTCTCAGTCACACTCACATACACTCTCTCACACACACACATACTCTCTCTCACACACACACACACTCTCTCTCACACACACGCACACTCTCTCTCACACTCACACACACTCACTCACACTCATTCACTCACACACACTCTCACACACTCTCACACACTCTCACACTCCCTCACACTCCCTCACACTCCCTCACACACTCACACTCTCTCACACATTCTCTCAAACTCTCTCATACAAACACACACTCTCTCACACACACACACACTCTCTCAAACTCTCTCACACAAACACACCCTCTCTCACACACTCTCTCTCTCTCATACTCGCACTCACACACACAGTCACTCACACATTCTCTCACATACTCTCTCACACTCACAAACACACTCTCACACTCACACTCACATACACTCACACTCACTCACACACACTCACTCACACACACTCACTCTCACACACACACTCTCTCACACACACACACACTCTCTCAAACTCTCTCACACAAACACACCCTCTCTCACACACTCTCTCTCTCTCATACTCGCACTCACACACACAGTCACTCACACATTCTCTCACATACTCTCTCACACTCACAAACACACTCTCACACTCACACTCACATACACTCACACTCACTCACACACACTCACTCACACACACTCACTCTCACACACACACACTCTCACACACACACTCACACTCTCTCAAACTCTCTCTCACACACACACACTCTCTCACACACACACTCTTACACTCACACCCACACAAACACACACACACACTCACACACACACTCACACACACACACACTCACCCTCTCACACACAGTCACTCACACACATGTACACACTCACACACACACACTCACACACATACTCTCTCTCACACTTACTCTCACTTACATTCACACACATACTCTCACTCACACTCACTCACTCTCACATTCTCACACTCTCACACTCACTCACACTCACACTCACTCACACTCACACTAACTCGCACTCACACTCACTCGCACTCACACTCACTCACACTCACTCTCAATCACTCTCACACACACTCTCTCGCACTCACACACTCTCTCACACATACACACTCTCTCTCACACTCACACACACTCTCTCACACATACACACTCTCAGTCACATTCACACACACACATACTCTCTCTCACACACACACGCACACGCTCTCTCACACACACGCACACTCTCTCTCACACTCACACACACTCTCACACACCTCACGTTCCCTCACAATACCTCAAACTCCCTCACACACTCACACACACTCACTCTCACACACACACACTCACACTCACGTACACTCACACTCACTCACACACACTCACTCTCACACACACACTCACACACACACACTGACACTCTCTCAAACTCTCTCACACACACACATTCTCTCACACACACACTCTTACACTCACACCCACACAAACACACTCACACACACTCACACACACACTCACACACACACTCTCACACACACTCACGCTCTCACACACAGTCACTCACACACATTTGCACACTCACACACACACACACTCACACACATACTCTCTCTCACACTCACACACTTACTCTCACTTACATTCACACACATACTCTCACTCACACTCACTCACTCTCACATTCTCACACTCTCACATGCACACACACTCTCACACACTCTCTCTCTCACTCCCTCATGCTCTCTCTCACTCCTTCACACTCACACTCCCTCACACTCACACTCCCTCTCTCTCACACACTCACACTCACTCACACTGACACACACTCTCACAATCACATACTCTGACACTCACACACACACTCTCAAACTCTCTCACACACTTCTCACACAAACATACACTCTCTCGCACACACACACTCTCACACACACACACTCTCTCTCTCTCTCACACACACACTCTCTCACACTCTCACTCATACACACACACACTCACTCACATACACACACTCACACACACACACTCACTCACACTCACACTCACACTCATTCACACTCTCACTCACACTCACACTCACACTCACTCACACTCACATTCACACTCACTTACACTAACTCACACTCACACTCACTCGCACTCACACTCACTTACACTCAACCTCAATCACTCTCACACACATTCTCGCGCACTCACATGCACTCTCTCACACATACACACTGTCTCACACTCACACACACTCTCTCACACATACACACTCTCAGTCACACTCTCAGACACACACACATACTCTCTCTCACACACACACGCACACTCTCTCTCACACACACACACTCTCGCTCACACTCACACACACTCACTCACTCTCATTCACTCACACACACTCTCACACACTCTCACACACTCACACACTCCCTCACACTCCCCCATACTCCCTCACACACTCACACTCTCTCACACTCTCTCACACATTCTCTCAAACTCTCTCATACAAACACACATTCTCTCATACAAACACACACTCTCTCACACACACGTGCTCTCTCAAACTCGCACTCATACACACACACACTCACTCACATACACACACTCACGCACACACTCACTCACACACTCACACACTCACACTCACTCATGCTCACTCGCACTCACTTGCACTCACACTAACTCGCACTCACACTCACTCACACTCACTCTCACACACACTCTCTCACACTCACACACACTCTCTCACACATGCACACTCTCTCTCACACTCACACACACTCTCACACACACACATACTCTCTCTCACACACACACGCACACTCTCTCTCACACTCACACACACTCTCACACACTCTCACACTCTCTCACACTCCCTCACACTCCCTCACACACTCACACTCTCTCACACATTCTCTCAAACTCTCTCATACAAACACACACTCATTCACACAAACACACACTCTCTCACACACACACGCACACTCTCTCAAACTCTCTCACACAAACACACCCTCTCTCACACACACATTCTCTCTCATACTCGCACTCACACACACACTCACTCACACATTCTCTCACATACTCTCTCACACTCACAAACACACTCTCACACTCACACTCACGTACACTCACACTCACTCACAAACACTCACTCTCACACACACACTCACACTCTCATACACACACACTCACACTCTCTCAAACTCTCTCACACACACACACATTCTCTCACACACACACTCTTACACTCACACCCACACAAACACACTGGCACACACTCACACACACACTCACACACACACTCACACACACACTCATGCTCTCACACACAGTCACTCACACACATGTACACACTTACACACACACACACACACACTCACACACATACTCTCTCTCACACTCACACACTTACGCTCACTTACCTTCACACACATACTCTCACTCACACTCACTCACTCTCACATTCTCACACACTCTCACACACACTCTCTCACTCCTTCATGCTCTCTCTCACTCCCTCACACTCACACTCCCTCACACTCACACTCCCTCACTCTCACACACTCACACTCACTCACACTGACTCACACTCTCATAATCACATACTCTCACACTCACACACACACTCTCAAACTCTCTCACACACTTCTCACACAAACATACACTCTCTCGCACACACACACTCTCTCACACACACACACTCTCTCTCTCACACACATAGTCTCTCACATTCGCACTCACACACACACACACACTCACTCACATACATACACTCACACACACACTTACTCACACTCACTCACACTCACACTCACTCATGCTCACTCACACTCGCACTCACTCGCACTCACACTCCCTGTCAATCACTCTCACACACACTCTCTCACACTCACACACACTCTCACACATACACACTCTCTCACACTCACACACACTCTCTCACACATACACACTCTCAGTCACACTCACATACACTCTCTCACACACACACATACTCTCTCTCACACACACACACACTCTCTCTCACACACACGCACACTCTCTCTCACACTCACACACACTCACTCACACTCATTCACTCACACACACTCTCACACACTCTCACACACTCTCACACTCCCTCACACTCCCTCACACTCCCTCACACACTCACACTCTCTCACACATTCTCTCAAACTCTCTCATACAAACACACACTCTCTCACACACACACACACTCTCTCAAACTCTCTCACACAAACACACCCTCTCTCACACACTCTCTCTCTCTCATACTCGCACTCACACACACAGTCACTCACACATTCTCTCACATACTCTCTCACACTCACAAACACACTCTCACACTCACACTCACATACACTCACACTCACTCACACACACTCACTCACACACACTCACTCTCACACACACACACTCTCACACACACACTCACACTCTCTCAAACTCTCTCTCACACACACACACTCTCTCACACACACACTCTTACACTCACACCCACACAAACACACACACACACTCACACACACACTCACACACACACACACTCACCCTCTCACACACAGTCACTCACACACATGTACACACTCACACACACACACTCACACACATACTCTCTCTCACACTTACTCTCACTTACATTCACACACATACTCTCACTCACACTCACTCACTCTCACATTCTCACACTCTCACACTCACTCACACTCACACTCACTCACACTCACACTAACTCGCACTCACACTCACTCGCACTCACACTCACTCACACTCACTCTCAATCACTCTCACACACACTCTCTCGCACTCACACACTCTCTCACACATACACACTCTCTCTCACACTCACACACACTCTCTCACACATACACACTCTCAGTCACATTCACACACACACATACTCTCTCTCACACACACACGCACACGCTCTCTCACACACACGCACACTCTCTCTCACACTCACACACACTCTCACACACCTCACGTTCCCTCACAATACCTCAAACTCCCTCACACACTCACACACACTCACTCTCACACACACACACTCACACTCACGTACACTCACACTCACTCACACACACTCACTCTCACACACACACTCACACACACACACTGACACTCTCTCAAACTCTCTCACACACACACATTCTCTCACACACACACTCTTACACTCACACCCACACAAACACACTCACACACACTCACACACACACTCACACACACACTCTCACACACACTCACGCTCTCACACACAGTCACTCACACACATTTGCACACTCACACACACACACACTCACACACATACTCTCTCTCACACTCACACACTTACTCTCACTTACATTCACACACATACTCTCACTCACACTCACTCACTCTCACATTCTCACACTCTCACATGCACACACACTCTCACACACTCTCTCTCTCACTCCCTCATGCTCTCTCTCACTCCTTCACACTCACACTCCCTCACACTCACACTCCCTCTCTCTCACACACTCACACTCACTCACACTGACACACACTCTCACAATCACATACTCTGACACTCACACACACACTCTCAAACTCTCTCGCACACTTCTCACACAAACATACACACTCTCGCACACACACACTCTCACACACACACACTCTCTCTCACACACACACTCTCTCACACTCGCACTCATACACACACACTCACTCACATACAAACACTCACACACACACACTCACTCACACTCACAATCACTCACACTCACTCACGCTCACACTCACGCTCACTCGCACTCACACTAACTCGCACTCACACTCACTCGCACTCACTCTCAATCACTCTCACACACACTCTCTCGCACTCACACACACTCTCTCCCACATGCACACTCTCTCTCACACTCACACACACTCTCTCACACATACACACTCTCAGTCACACTCACATACACTCTCACACACACACACATACTCTCTCTCTCACACACACACACACTCTCTCTCACACACACGCACACTCTCTCTCACACTCACACACACTCTCACACTCATTCACTCACAAACACTCTCACACACTCTCACACTCCCTCACACTGCCTCACACTCCCTCACACACTCACACTCTCTCACACACTCTCACACATTCTCTCAAACTCTCTCATACAAACACACACTCTCTCACACAAACACACACTCTCTCACACACACGCACACTCTCACAAACTCTCTCACACAAACACACCCTCTCTCACACACACACTCTCTCTCATACTGGCAATCACACACACAGTCACTCACACATTCTCTCACATACTCTCTCACACTCACAAACACACTCTCACACTCACACTCACGTACACTCACGTACACTCACACTCACTCACTCACACACACTCACTCACACACACTCACTCTCACACACACACTCACACTCTCACACACACACTCTCACACTCTCTCAAACTCTCTCACACACACACACATTCTCTCACACACACACTCTTACACTCATACCCACACGAACACACTCACACACACTCACACACACACTCACACACATACTCTCTCTCACACTCACACACTCTCACTTACATTCACACACATATTCTCACTCACACTCACACACTCTCACATTCTCACACACTCACACTCACACACACTCTCACACTTACACACACTCTCTCTCACTCCATCACGCTCTCTCTCACTCCCTCACACTCACACTCCCTCACTCTCACACACTCACACTCACTCACACTGACTCACACTCTCACAATCACATACTCTCACACTCACACACACATTCTCAAACTCTCTCACACACTTCTCACACAAACATACACTCTCTCGCACACACACACACTCTCTCACACACACACTCGCTCTCTCTCACACACACACACTCTTTCACACTCGCACTCATACACACACACACTCACTCACATACTCACACTCACACACACACTCACTCACACTCATATTCACTCACACTCACTCACACTCACACTCATTCATACTCACTCGCACTAACACTCACACTCACTCACACTCACTCTCAATCACTCTCAATCACTCTCAATCACTCTCACTCTCAATCACTCTCACACACACTCTCTCACACATACACACTCTCTCTCACACTCACACACACTTTCACACACAAACATACTCTCTCACACACACGCACACTCTCTCTCACACACACGCACACTCTCTCTCACACTCACACACACTCACACTCATTCAATCACACACACTTTCACACACTCTCACACTCCCTCACACTCCCTCACACCCCCTCACACTCCCTCACACACTCACACTCCCTCAAACATTCAAACTCTCTCACACACTCTCTCAAACTCTCTCATACAAACACACACTCTCTCACACAAACACACACTCTCTCACACACACGCACACTCTATCACACACACGCACACTCTCTCAAACTCTCTCACACAAATACACCCTCTCTCACACACACACACTCTCTCTCATACTCGCACTCACACACACACACTCACACACTCACTCACACATTCTCTCACATATTCTCTCACACTCACAAACACACTCTCACACTCACACTCATGTACATTCACACTCACTCACACACACTCACTCACACACACACACACTCTCTCACACTCTCTCACACACTCTCTCAAACTCTCTCATACAAACACACACTCTCTCACACAAACACACACTCTCTCACACACACGCACACTCTATCAAACTCTCTCACACAAACACACCCTCTCTCACTCACACACACTCTCTCTCATACTCGTACTCACACACACACACTCACACACTCACTCACACATTCTCTCACATATTCTCTCACACTCACAAACACACTCTCACACTCACACTCATGTACACTCACACTCACTCACACACACACTCACTCACACACACACACTCACACTCATTCTCACACTCACTCACACACATACTCTCTCACACTCACACACATACTCTCTCACTCACTCACACTCTCTCACTCTCACACTCTCTCACACAAACACACACTCTCTCACACACACACTCTCTCTCACACTCGCACTCACACACACACATTCTCTCTCACACACACACTCTTACACTCACACTCTCCCTCACACATACTCTCTCTCACACTCACACACATAGTCTCTCTCACACCACTCACACTCTCTCACACTCTCTAACACTCTCTAACACTCTCTAACACTCACACTCTCTCACACTCACACTCACACTCTCTCTCACACTTGCACTCACACACACACACTCACACACACACACTCACATACACACTCACACACTCTCACACACACACTCTCACACACACACTCTCACACACACACTCTCACACACACACTCTCACACACAGTCACACACACAGTCACTCACACACACTCACACTCACACACACTCTCTCACACATACACACTCTCTCTCACA
The DNA here is from genome assembly GCF_017639515.1 of Carcharodon carcharias. NCBI lineage: Eukaryota > Metazoa > Chordata > Chondrichthyes > Lamniformes > Lamnidae > Carcharodon > Carcharodon carcharias. The sequence goes on along the minus strand of NC_054472.1, from coordinate 84,551,176 downwards.
CTCACACACACACATACTCTCTCTCACACACACACACTCTCACACAATCGCTCACACTCACACACACTCACACACATACTCTCTCTCACACTCACACACATAGTCTCACACTCTCGCACTCACACACTCACACACTCTCACACTCCCCCACACTCCCTCACACTCCCTCACACTGCCTCACACTGCCTCACACTCCCTCACACTTTCTCACACTCTCTCACACACTCTCTCACCTCTCTCATACAAACGCACATTCTCTCACACAAACACACACTCTCTCACACACATGCACACTCTCTCAAACTCTCTCACACAAACACACCCTCTGTCACACACACTCTCTCTCATACTCGCACTCACACACACACACTCACACACTCACTCACACAGTCTCTCACATATTCCCTCACACTCACAAACACACTCTCACACTCACACTCACGTACACTAACACTCACTCACACACACTCACTCACTCACAGTCATTCTCACACAGACACACTCACTCACACTCTCACACACACTCACTCACACTCACACACACACTTATGCGCACACACTCACACACATACTCTCTCTCACACTCACACATATACTCTCTCTCACACTCACTCACACTCACTCACACTCTCTCCCACTCTCACACTCACACTATCTCACACACACACTCTCTCACACACACACTCTCTCACACTCTCCCTCACACATACTCTCTCTCACACTCACACACATAGTCTCACTTACACTATCTCACACTCACACACTCTCTCACACTCTCTAACACTCTCTAACACTCTCTAACACTCACACTCTCTCACACTCACACTCACACTCTCTCAAACTCCCTCACACTCCCTCACACTCCCTCACACTTTCTCACACACTCTCTCAAACTCTCTCATACAAACACACACTCTCTCACACAAACACACACTCTCTCACACACACGCACACTCTCTCAAACTCTCTCACACAAACACACCCTCTCTCACACACACACTCTCTCATACTCGTACTCACACACACACACACACTCACTCACACAGTCTCTCACATATTCCCTCACACTCACAAACACACTCTCACACTCACACTCACGTACACTAACACTCACTCACACACACTCACTCACTCACAGTCATTCTCACACACACACTCACTCACACACACTCACTCACACTCACACACACACTTATGCGCACACACTCACACACATAGTCTCACTTACACTATCTCACACTCACACTCTCTCACACTCTCTAACACTCTCTAACACTCTCTAACACTCACACTCTCTCATACTCACACTCACACTCTCTCAAACTCTCTCTCACACTCGCACTCACATGCACATTCTCTCACACACACACTCTTACACTCACACTCACACACACACACAAACACTCACACACTCTCACACACACACTCTCACACACACTCACACACACATTCAAACTCACACACACTCACACTCACACACACTCTCTCACACATACACACTCACACACTCACACTCTCTCTCTCTCACACACACACACACACTCTCTCACACATACACACTCTCTCTCACACTCACACACACACTCTCTCTCACACACACACACTCTCACTCACTCGCTCACACTCACACACACACTCACACACATACTCTCTCTCACACACACACATAGTCTCACACACACACACTCACACTCTCACACACTCTCACACTCCCCTACACTCCCTCACACTCCCTCACACTGCCTCACACTCCCTCACACTTTCTCACACACTCTCTCAAACTCTCTCATACAAACACACACTCTCTCACACAAACACACACTCTCTCACACACACACACAATCTCTCAAACTCTCTCACACAAATACACCCTCTCTCACACACACACTCTCTCTCATACTCCTACTCACACACACACACTCACACACTCACTCACACAGTCTCTCACATATTCCCTCACACTCACAAACACACTCTCACACTCACACTCACGTACACTAACACTCACTCACACACACTCACTCACTCACAGTCATTCTCACACACACACTCACTCACACTCTCACACACACTCACTCACACTCACACACACACTTATGCGCACACACTCACACACATTCTCTCACACTCACACACATACTCTCTCTCACACTCACTCACACTCACTCATACTCTCTCCCACTCTCACACTCACACTATCTCACACACACACTCTCTCACACACACACTCTCTCACACACACACTCTCTCACACTCTCCCTCACACATACTCTCTCTCACACTCATACACATAGTCTCACTTACAATATCTCACACTCTCCCACTCTCTCACACTCTCTAACACTCTCTAAGACTCTCTAACACTCACACTCTCTCATACTCACACTCACACTCTCTCAAACTCTCTCTCACACTCGCACTCACATGCACACATTCTCTCACACACACACTCTTACACTCACACTCACACACACACACAAAATCACTCACACACTCTCACACACACACTCTCACACACAGTCACTCACACACACATTCAAACTCACACACACTCACACACACTCTCTCACACATACACACTCACACACTCACACTCTCTCTCTCACACACACACACACACACACTCTCTCACACTCGCACTCATACACACTCACTCAGATACACACACTCGCACACACATTCATTCACACTCACACTCACACTCACTCACACTCACACTCATTCATACTCACTCGCACTAACACTCACAATCACTCACACTCACTCTCAATCACTCTCAATCACTCTCAATCACTCTCACTCTCAATCACTCTCACACACACTCTCTCGCCCTCACACACAATCTCTCACACTCACACACACTCTCTCACACATACACACTCTCTCTCACACTCACACACACTTTCACACACACACACATACTCTCTCACACACACACACACACACACTCTCACACACACATGCACACTCTCTCTCACACACACGCACACTCACACTCATTCAATCACACACACTTTCACACATTCTCTCACACTCCCTCACACTCCCTCACACACTTACACTCCCTCACACACTCACACTCTCTCACACACTCTCTCAAACTCTCTCATACAAACACACACTCTCTCACACAAACACACACTCTCTCACACACACGCACACTCTCTCAAACTCTCTCACACAAATACACCCTCTCTCACACACACACACTCTCTCTCATACTCACACTCACACACACACACTCACACACTCACTCACACATTCTCTCACATATTCTCTCACACTCACAAACACACTCTCACACTCACACTCATCTACACTCACACTCACTCACACACACTCACTCACACGCACACACACTGTCTCAAACTCTCTCATACACACACTCTCTCACACAAACACACACTCTCTCACACACACGCACACTCTCTCAAACTCTCTCACACAAACATTCCCCCTCTCACACACACACTCTCTCTCATACTCGCACTCACACACACACACTCACACACTCACTCACACATTCTCTCACATATTCTCTCACACTCACAAACACACTCTCACACTCACACTCATGTACACTCACACTTACTCACACACACTCACTCACACACACACTCACTCACACTCATTCTCACACTCACTCACACTCACACTCTCACACACACTCACTCACACTCACACACACATATGCACACACACACATACTCTCTCTCACACTCACACACATTCTCTCTCACTCACACTCACTCACACTCTCTCTCACACTCACACTATCTCACACTCACACTCTCTCACACTCACACTCTCACACAAACACACACTCTCTCACACACACACTCACTCATACTCTCCCTCACACATACTCTCTCTCACACTCACACACATAGTCTCACTTACACTATCTCACACTCTCACACTCTCTCACACTCTCTCACACTCTCTAACACTCTCTAACACTCTCTAACACTCTCTAACACTCACACTCTCTCATACACACACTCACACTCTCTCAAACTCTCTCTCACACTCGCACTCACATGCACACATTCTCTCACACACACACTCTTACACTCACACTCACACACACACACACACTCACACACTCTCACACTCCCTCACACTCCCTCACACTCCCCCACACTCCGTCAAACACTCACACTCTCTCACACACTCTCTCAAACTCTCTCATACAAACACACACTCTCTCACACAAACACACACTCTCTCACACACACGCACACTCTCTCAAACTCTCTCACACAAATACACCCTCTCTCACACACACACTCTCTCTCATACTCGCACTCACACACGCACACTCACACACTCACTCACACATTCTCTCACATATTCTCTCACACTCACAAACACACTCTCACACTCACACTCATGTACCCTCACACTCACACACACACACACACTCACTCACACACACCCTCTCTCACACACACACTCTCTCTCATACTCGCACTCACACTCACACACTCACACACTCACTCACACATTCTCTCACACTCACAAACACACTCTCACACTCACACTCATGTACGCTCACACTCACTCACACACTCACTCACACTCACACACACACATACGCACACACACTCACACACCTACTCTCTCTCACACTCACACTCACACACATTCTCTCTCAGTCACTCACACTCACTCACACTCTCTGCCCACTCTCACACTATCTCACACTCACACTCTCTCACACTCACACTCTCTCACACAAACACACACTCTCTCACACAAACACACACTCTCTCACACTCGCACTCACACACACACATTCTCTCACACACACACACTCTTACACTCACACTCTCCCTCACACATACTCTCTCTCACACTCACACACATAGTCTCTCTCACACCACTCACACTCTCTCACACTCTCTAACACTCTCTAACACTCTCTACCACTCACACTCTCTCACACTCACACTCACACTCTCTCTCACACTTGCACTCACACACACACACATTCTCTCACACACACACACTCTTACACTCACACTCACACACTCACACTCACACACACTCTCTCACACATACACACTCTCTCTCACACTCACACACACACTCACATACACACTCACACACTCTCACACACACACTCTCACACACACACACTCTCACACACAGTCACTCACACACAGTCACTCACACACTCTCACACTCCCCCACACTCCCTCACACTCCCTCACACTGCCTCACACTCCCTCACACTTTCTCACACTCTCTCACACACTCTCTCAAACTCTCTCATACAAACACACACTCTCTCACACACACGCACACTCTCTCAAACTCTCTCACACAAACACACCCTCTCTCACACACACACTCTCTCTCATACTCGCACTCACACACACACACTCACACACTCACTCACACAGTCTCTCACATATTCCCTCACACTCACAAACACACTCTCACACTCACACTCATGTACACTAACACTCACTCACACACACTCACTCACTCACAGTCATTCTCACACAGACACACTCACTCACACTCTCACACACACTCACTCAGACTCACACACACATACGCACACACACTCACACACATACTGTCTCTCACACTCACACACATACTCTCTCTCACACTCACTCACACTCACTCACACTCTCTCCCACTCTCACACTATCTCACACACACACTCTCTCACACACACACTCTCTCACACTCTCCCTCACACATACTCTCTCTCACACTCACACACATAGTCTCACTTACACTATCTCACACTCTCACACATTCTCACACTCTCTAACACTCTCTAACACTCTCTAACACTCACACTCTCTCATACTCACACTCACACTCTCTCAAACTCTCTCTCACACTCGCACTCACATGCACACATTCACTCACACACACACGCTTACACTCACACTCACACACACACACAAACACTCACACACTCTCACACACACACACACACAGTCACTCTCACACACATTCAAACTCACACACACTCACACTCACACACTCTCTCACACATACACACTCTCTCTCACAATCACACACACACATACTCTCTCTCACACACACACACTCTCACACACTCGCTCACACTCACACACACACTCACACATACTCTCTCTCACACTCACACACATAGTCTCACACTCTTGCACTCACACACTCGCACACACTCTCACACTCCCCCACACTCCCTCACACTCCCTCACACTGCCTCACACTTTCTCACACACTCTCTCAAACTCTCTCACACAAACACACACTCTCTCACACACACGCACACTCTCTCAAACTCTCTCACATAAACACACCCTCTCTCACACACACACTCTTTCTCATACTCGTACTCACACACACACACTCACACACTCACTCACACAGTCTCTCACATATTCCCTCACACTCACAAACACACTCTCACACTCACACTCACGTACACTAACACTCACTCACACACATTCACTCACTCACAGTCATTCTCACACACACACTCACTCACACTCTCACACACACTCACTCACACTCACACACACACTTATGCGCACACACTCACATACATACTCTCTCTCACACTCACACACATACTCTCTCTCACACTCACTCACACTCACTCGCACTCTCTCCCACTCTCACACTCACACTATCTCACACACACACTCTCTCACACACACACTCTCTCACACTCTCCCTCACACATACTCTCTCTCACACTCACACACATAGTCTCACTTACACTATCTCACACTCTCACACTCTCTCACACTCTCTAACACTCTCTAACACTCTCTAACACTCTCTAACACTCACACTCTCTCATACTCACACTCACACTCTCTCAAACTCTCTCTCACACTCGCACTCACATGCACCAATTCTCTCACACACACACTCTTACACTCACACTCACACACACACACAAACACTCACACACTCTCTCACACACACACTCACACACAGTCACTCACACACACATTCAAACTCACACACACTCACACTCACACACACTCTCTCACACATACACACTCACACACTCACACTCTCTCTCTCTCTCTCACACACACACACTCTCTCTCACACATACACACTCTCTCTCACACTCACACACACACATATACTCTCTCTCACACACACACTCACACACATACTCTCTCTCACACTCACATACATGGTCTCACACTCTCGCACTCACATACTCGCACACACTCTCACACTCCCCCACACTCCCTCACACTCCCTCACACTGCCTCACACTCCCTCACACACTCTTTCAAACTCTCTCATACAAACACACACTCTCTCACACAAACACACACTCTCTCACACACACGCACACTCTCTCAAACTCTCTCACACAAACACACCCTCTCTCACACACACACTCTCTCTCATACTCGTACTCACACACACACACTCACACACTCACTCACACAGTCTCTCACATATTCCCTCACACTCACAAACACACTCTCACACTCACACTCACGTACACTAACACTCACTCACACACATTCACTCACTCACAGTCATTCTCACACACACACTCACTCACACTCTCACACACACTCACTCACACTCACACACACACTTATGCGCACGCACTCACATACATACTCTCTCTCACACACACACACATACTCTCTCTCACACTCACTCATACTCACTCACACTCTCTCCCACTCTCACACTCACACTATCTCACACACACACTCTCTCACACACACACACTCTCTCACACTCTCCCTCACACATACTCTCTCTCACACTCACACACATAGTCTCACTTACACTATCTCACACTCTCACACTCTCTCACACTCTCTAACACTCTCTAACACTCTCTAACACTCTCTAACATTCACACTCTCTCATACTCACACTCACACTCTCTCAAACTCTCTCTCACACTCGCACTCACATGCACACATTCTCTCACACACACACTCTTACACTCACACTTCACACACACACACAAACACTCACACACTCTCTCACACACACTCTCACACACAGTCACTCACACACACATTCAAACTCACACACACTCACACTCACTCACACTCTCTCACACATACACACTCACACTCTCTCTCTCACACACACACACACTCTCTCACACTCGCACTCATACGCACACACTCACTCACATACACACACTCACACACACACTCATTCACACTCACACTCACTCACACTCACACTCATTCATACTCACTCGCACTAACACTCACAATCACTCACACTCACTCTCAATCACTCTCAATCACTCTCACTCTCAATCACTCTCAATCACTCTCACACACACTCTCTCGCACTCACGCACACTCTCTCACACTCACACACACTCTCTCACACATACACACTCTCTCTCACACTCAGACACACTTTCACACACACACACATACTCTCTCTCACACACACACTCTCACACACACGCACAATCTCTCACACACACATGCACACTCACTCATTCAATCACACACACTTTCACACATTCTCTCACACTCCCTCACACTCCCTCACACACTTACACTCCCTCACACACTCACACTCTCTCACACACTCTCTCAAACTCTCTCATACAAATACACACTCTCTCACACAAACACACTCTCACACACATGCACACTCTCTCAAACTCTCTCACACAAATACACCCTCTCTCACACACACACACTCTCTCTCATACTCGCACTCACACACGCACACTCACACACTCACTCACACATTCTCTCACATATTCTCTCACACTCACAAACACACTCTCACACTCACACTCATGTACCCTCACACTCACACACACACTCACTCACACACACACACTCTCTCACACAAACACACACTCTCTCACACACACGCACACTCTCTCAAACTCTCTCACACAAACACACCCTCTCTCACACACACACTCTCTCTCATACTCGCACTCACACACACACACACACTCACACACTCACTCACACATTCTCTCACATATTCTCTCACACTCACAAACACACTCTCACACTCACACTCATTTACACTCACACTCATTCTCACACACACTCACACTCACACTCTCACACACACTCACACTCACACACACATACGCACACACACTCACACACATACTCTCTCTCACACTCACACACATTCTCTCTCACTCACTCACACTCACTCACACTCTCTCTCCCACTCTCACACTCACACTATCTCACACTCACACTCTCTCACACTCACACTCTCTCACACAAACACACTCTCTCTCACACACACACTCTCTCTCACACTCGCACTCACACACACACATTCTCTCTCACACACACACTCTTACACTCACACTCTCCCTCACACATACTCTCTCTCACACTCACACACATAGTCTCTCTCACACCACTCACACTCTCACACACTCTCTCACACTCTCTAACACTCTCTAACACTCACACTCTCTCACACTCACACTCACTCTCTCTCTCACACTTGCACTCACACACACACATTCTCTCACACACACACTCTTACACTCACACACACACTCACACACACACTCACATACACACTCACACACTCTCACACACACACTCTCACACATACACTCTCACACACAGTCACTCACACACAGTCACTCACACACACTCACACTCACACACACTCTCTCACACATACACACTCTCTCTCACACTCACACATACTCTCTCTCACGCACACACTCTCTCACACACACTCGCTCACACTCACACATACACTCACACACATACTCTCTCTCACACTCACACACATAGTCTCACACTCTCGCACTCACACACTCTCACACACTCTCACACTCCCCCACACTCCCTCACACTCCCTCACACTCCCTCACACACTCTCTCAAACTCTCTCATACAAACACACACTCTCTCACACAAACACACACTCTCTCACACACACGCACACTCTCTCAAACTCTCTCACACAAATACACCCTCTCTCACACACACACTCTCTCTCATACTCGCACTCACACACACAAACTCACACACTCACTCACACGGTCTCTCACATATTCTCTCACACTCTCTCTCCCACTCTCACACTCACACTATCTCACACTCACACTCTCTCACACTCACACTCTCTCACACAAACACACACTCTCTCACACACACACTCTCTCTCACACTCGCACTCACACACACACATTCTCACACACACACACACACTCTTACACTTACACTCTCACTCACACATACTCTCACACACACACACATAGTCTCTCTCACACCACTCACACTCTCTCACACTCTCTCACACTCTCTAACACTCTCTAACACTCACTCTCTCTCACACTCACACTCTCTCTCACACTTGCACTCACACACACACATTCTCTCACACACACACTCTTACACTCACACTCACACACACACTCACACACACACTCACATACACACTCACACACTCTCACACACACACACTCTCACACACACACACTCACGCACAGTCACTCACACACACTCACACTCACACACACTCTCTCACACGTACACACTCTCTCTCACACTCACACATACTCTGTCTCACGCACACACTCTCTCACACACACTCCCTCACACTCATTCTCACACTCACTCACACTGACACTCACACTCTCACACACACTTACACACACACACACACACGCACACACACTCACACACATACTCTCTCTCACACTCACACACATACTCTCTCTCTCACTCACTCACACTCACTCACACTCTCTCTCCCACTTTCACATTCACACTATCTCACACTCACACTCTCTCACACTCACACTCTCTCACACAAACACACACTCTCTCACACACACACTCTCTCTCACACTCGCACTCACACACACACACATTCTCTCTCACACACACACTCTTACACTCACACTCTCCCTCACACATACTCTCTCTCACACTCACACACATAGTCTCTCTCACACCACTCACACTCTCTCACACTCTCTAACACTCTCTAACACTCTCTAACACTCACACTCTCTCACACTCACACTCACACTCTCTCTCACACTTGCACTCACATACACACATTCTCTCTCACACACACACTTACACTCACACTCACATACACACTCACACTCTCTCACACACACACTCTCACACACACACTCTCACACACAGTCACTCACACACACACTCACACACACACTCACATACACACTCACACTCTCTCACACACACACTCTCACACACACACTCTCACACACAGTCACTCACACACAGTCACTCACACACACTCACACTCACACACACTCTCTCACACATACACACTCTCTCTCACAATCACACATACTGTCTCTCACGCACAAACTCTCTCACACACACTCGCTCACACTCACACACACACTCACACACATACTCTCTCTCACACTCACACACATAGTCTCACACTCTCGCACTCACACACTCTCACACACTCTCACACTCCCCCACACTCCCTCACACTCTCTCACACTCCCTCACACTCCCTCACACACTCTCTCAAACTCTCTCATACAAACACACACTCTCTCACACAAACACACACTCTCTCACACACACGCACACTCTCTCAAACTCTCTCACACAAACACACCCTCTCTCACACACACACGCTCTCTCATACTCGCACTCACACACACACACTCACACACTCACTCACACAGTCTCTCACATATTCTCTCACACTCCCTCTCCCACTCTCACATTTACACTATCTCACACTCACACTCTCTCACACTCACACTCTCTCACACAAACACACACTCTCTCACACACACACTCTCTCTCACACTTGCACTCACACACACACATTCTCTCACACACACACACTCTTACACTCACACTCTCCCTCACACATACTCTCTCTCACACTCACACACATAGTCTCTCTCACACCACTCACACTCTCTCACACTCTCTCACACTCTCTAACACTCTCTAACACTCACTCTCTCTCACACTCACACTCACACTCTCTCTCACACTTGCACTCACACACACACACATTCTCTCACACTCACACTCTTACACTCACACTCACACACACACACACTCACACGCACACTCACATACACACTCACACACTCTCACACACACTCTCACACACACACTCTCACACACAGTCACTCACACACATTAACTCACACACACTCACACTCACACACACTCTCTCACACATACACACTCTCTCTCACACTCACACATACTCTCTCTCACACACACACTCTCTCACACACACTCGCTCACACTCACACACACACTCACACACATACTCTCTCTCACACTCACACACATAGTCTCACACTCTCGCACTCACACACTCTCACACACTCTCACACTCCCCCACACTCCCTCACACTCCCTCACACTCCCTCACACTCCCTCACACACTCCCTCAAACTCTCTCATACGAACACACACTCTCTCACACAAACACACACCCTCTCACACACGTGCACACTCTCTCATACTCGCACTCACGCACACACACACACACTCAATCTCATACTTGCACTCACACACACACACTCACACACTCACTCACACAGTCTCTCACATATTCTCTCACACTCACAAACACACTCTCACACTCACACTCACATACACTAACACTCACTCACACTCACTCACTCACAGTCATTCTCACACACACACTCACTCACACTCACACTCACACACACACTCACTCACACTCACACACACACTTATGCACACACACTCACACACATACTCTCTCTCACACTCACTCACACTCACTCACACTCTCTCCCACTCTCACACTCACACTATCTCACACTCACACTCTCTCACACTCACACTCTCTCACACAAACACACACTCTCTCACACACACACTCTCTCTCACACTCGCACTCACACACACACATTCTCTCACACACACACACACTCTTACACTCACATTCTCTCTCACACTTGCACTCACACACACACATTCTCTCACACACACACTCTTACACTCACACTCACACACACACTCACACGCACACTCACATACACACTCACACACTCTCACACACAAACTCTCACACACACACTCTCACACACAGTCACTCACACACAGTAACTCACACACACTCACACTCACACACACTCTCTCACACATACACACTCTCTCTCACACTAACACATACTCTCTCTCACACACACACTCTCTCACACACACTCGCTCACACTCACACACACTCACACACATACTCTCTCTCACACTCACACAAATAGTCTCACACTCTCGCACTCACACACTCTCACACACGCTCACACTCCCCCACACTCCCTCACACTCCCTCACACTGCCTCACATTCCCTCACACTCCCTCACACACTGTCTCAAACTCTCTCATACAAACACACACTCTCTCACACAAACACACACCCTCTCACACACGCGCACACTCTCTCAAACTCTCTCACACAAACACACCCTCTCTCACACACACACTCTCTCTCATACTCGCACTCACACACACACACACACACTCACTCTCATACTTGCACTCACACACACACACTCACACACTCACTCACACAGTCTCTCACATATTCCCTCACACTCACAAATACACTCTCACACTCACACTCACATACACTAACACTCACACTCACTCACTCACTCACAGTCATTCTCACACACACACTCACTCACACTCACACTCTCACACACACTCACACTCACACACACACTTATGCACACACACTCACACACATACTCTCTCTCACACTCACTCACACTCACTCACACTCTCTCCCACTCTCACACTCACACTATCTCACACACACACTCTCTCACACACACACTCTCTCGCACTCGCACTCACACACACACATTCTCACACACACACACATAGTCTCTCTCACACTCACTCACACTCTCTCTCCCACTCTCACACTCACACTTTCTCACACTCACACACTCTCACATACACACTCTCTCACACTCTCCCTCACACATACTCTCTCACACTCACACACATAGTCTCACTTACACTATCTCACACTCTCACACTCTCTCACACTCTCTAACACTCTCTAACACTCTCTAACACTCACACTCTCTCACACTCACACTCACACTCTCTCAAACTCTCTCTCACACTCGCACTCACATGCACACATTCTCTCACACACACACTCTTACACTCACACTCACACACACACACACACTCACACACTCTCACACACACACTCTCACACACACACTCTCACACACAGTCACTCACACATGCATTCAAACTTACACACACTCACACTCACACACACTCTCTCACACATACACACTCACACACACACACTCTCTCTCACACACACACACTCTCTCACACTCGCACTCATACACACACACTCACTCATACACACAAACACACACACTCATTCACACTCACACTCACTCACACTCACTCACACTCACACTCAATCACTCTCAATCACTCTCAATCACTCTCAATCACTCTCACTCTCAATCACTCTCACGCACACTCTCTCACACTCACACACACACTCTCACACTCACACACACTCTCACACATACACACTCTTTCTCACACTCACACACACTTTCACACACACATACTCTCTCTCACACACACGCACACTCTCTCTCACACTCACATACACTCACACTCATTCAATCACACACACTTTCACACACTCTCTCACACTCCCTCACACTCCCTCACACACTCACTCCCTCACACACTCACACTCTCTCACACACTCTCTCAAACTCTCTCATACAAACACACACTCTCTCACACAAACACACACTCTCTCACACACACGCACACTCTCTCAAACTCGCTCACTCAAATACACCCTCTCTCACACTCACACTCTCTCTCATACTCGCACTCACACACACACACTCACACACTCACTCACACATTCTCTCACATATTCTCTCACACTCACAAACACACTCTCACACTCACACTCATGTACACTCACACTCACTCACACACACTCACACACACACTCTCTCACGCTCCCTCACACACTCTCTCAAACTCTCTCATACAAACACACACTCTCTCACACAAACACACACTCTCTCACACACACACACACTCTCTCAAACTCTCTCACACACACACACTCTCTCTCATACTCGCACTTACACACACACACTCACACACTCACTCACACATTCTCTCACATATTCTCTCACACTCACAAACACACTCTCACACTCACACACATGTACACTCTCACTCACTCACACACACTCACTCACACACACTCACTCACACTCATTCTCACACTCACTCACACTCACACTCTCACACACACTCACTCACACTCACACACACACATACGTACACACACTCACACACATATTCTCTCTCACACTCACACACATACTCTCTCTCTCAGTCACTCACACTCACTCACACTCTCCCACTCTCACACTCACACTATCTCACACTCACACTCTCTCACACAAACACACACTCTCTCACACACACACTCTCTCTCACACTCGCACTCACACACACACATTCTCTCACACACACACACTCTTACACTCACACTCTCCCTCACACATACTCTCTCTCACACTCACACACATAGTCTCTCTCACACTCACTTACACTCACTCACACTCTCTCTCCCACTCTCACACTCACACTTTCTCACATTCACACACTCTCACATACACACTCTCTCACACTCTCCCTCACACATACTCTCTCACACTCACACACATAGTCTCACTTACACTATCTCACACTCTCACACTCTCTCACACTCTCTAACACTCTCTAACACTCTCTAACACTCACACTCTCTCACACTCACACTCACACTCTCTCAAACTCTCTCTCACACTCGCACTCACATGCACACATTCTCTCACACACACACTCTTACACTCACACTCACACACACACACACACACACTCACACACTCTCACACACACACTCTCACACACACACTCTCACACACAGTCACTCACACAAGCATTCAAACTTACACACACTCACACTCACACACACTCTCTCACACATACACACTCACACACACACTCTCTCACACACACACACACTCTCTCACACTCGCACTCATACACACACACTCACTCACATACACACACTCACACACACACTCATTCACACTCACACTCACTCACACTCACTCACACTCACACTCAATCACTCTCAATCACTTTCAATCACTCTCACTCTCAATCACTCTCACGCACACTCTCTCACACTCACACACACACTCTCACACTCACACACACTCTCACACATACACACTCTTTCTCACACTCACACACACTTTCACACACACATACTCTCTCTCACACACACGCACACTCTCTCTCACACTCACATACACTCACACTCATTCAATCACACACACTTTCACACACTCTCTCACACTCCCTCACACTCCCTCACACACTCACTCCCTCACACACTCACACTCTCTCACACACTCTCTCAAACTCTCTCATACAAACACACATTCTCTCACACAAACACACACTCTCTCACACACACGCACACTCTCTCAAACTCGCTCACTCAAATACACCCTCTCTCACACTCACACTCTCTCTCATACTCGCACTCACACACACACACTCACACACTCACTCACACATTCTCTCACATATTCTCTCACACTCACAAACACACTCTCACACTCACACTCATGTACACTCACACTCACTCACACACACTCACACACACACTCTCTCACGCTCCCTCACACACTCTCAAACTCTCTCATACAAACACACACTCTCTCACACAAACACACACTCTCTCACACACACACACACTCTCTCAAACTCTCTCACACAAACACACCCTCTCTCACACACACACTCTCTCTCATACTCGCACTTACACACACACACTCACACACTCACTCACACATTCTCTCACATATTCTCTCCCACTCACAAACACACTCTCACACTCACACACATGTACACTCACACTCACTCACACACACTCACTCACACACACTCACTCACACTCATTCTCACACTCACTCACACTCACACTCTCACACACACTCACTCACACTCACACACACACATACGTACACACACTCACACACATATTCTCTCTCACACTCACACACATACTCTCTCTCTCACTCACTCACACTCACTCACACTCTCCCACTCTCACACTCACACTATCTCACACTCACACTCTCTCACACAAACACACACTCTCTCACACACACACTCTCTCTCACACTCGCACTCACACACACACATTCTCTCACACACACACACTCTTACACTCACACTCTCCCTCACACATACTCTCTCTCACACTCACACACATAGTCTCTCTCACACCACTCACACTCTCTCACACTCTCTAACACTCTCTAACACTCTCTAACATTCACACTCTCTCACACTCACACTCACACTCTCTCTCACACTTGCACTCACACACACACATTCTCTCACACACACACTCTTACACTCACACTCACACACACACTCTACACACACTCACACTCACATAAACACACTCACTCATACACACTCATGCGCACACACACTCGCACTCACACTCACTCACACACACTCACTCACACTCACTCACACTCAGACTCTCTCACACTCACACTCACACTCTCTCTCACACTCATACTCACACTCTCTCTCACACTCATACACACATTCTCTCACTCTCACACACACTCTCACACACACTCACACACACACACTCTCTCTCACACTCATACACACACTCTCTCACACTCACACACATACTCTCTCTCACACACACAGATACTCTCTCTCATACTCACTCACACTCATTGACATTCTCTCACACTCTCTCGCACACTCTCACACACACACGCACTCTCTCACACACACACACACTCTCTCACACACACACGCACATTCTCTCCCCCACACACGCACACTCACTCCCACACACACGCACACTCTCTCTCACACACACGCACACACTCTCTCACACACTCTCACACACTCTCACACACTCTCACACACTCACACACACTCACACTCTCTCACATACTCACACTCTCTCACACACATGCACACTCTCTCACACATACACACTCTCTCTCACACGCACACTCTCTCTCACACGCACACACTCTCTCTCTCTCTCACTCACACACTCTCTCTCACACTCACACACACTCACTCACACTCATTCACTCACACACACTCTCACACACTCTCACACTCACTCACACACCCTCACACTCTCTCACACTCTCTCACACACACACACACTCACTCACACACACAGACTCACTCACACAATCACTCACACATTCACTCTCTCTCTCACACTCACAATCTCACACACTCTCACACACTCTCACAAACCCTCACACTCCCTTACACTCCCTCACACTCCCTCACACTCACACACACACTCACTCACACACTCACTCACACTCACACTCACTCACACACAAACAATCACTCACACACACATACGCACTCTCTCCCATTCTCTCGCACTCCCTCACACACACACACTCTCTCAAACTCTCTCACACAAACACACCCTCTTTCACACACACACTCTCTCTCATACTCACACTCACACACACACACTCACACACTCACTCACACATTCTCTCACATATTCTCTCACACTCACAAACACACTCTCACACTCACACTCATGTACACTCACACTCACTCACACACACTCACTCACACTCATTCTCACACTCACTCACACTCACACTCTCACACACACTCACTCACACTCACGCACACATACGTACACACACTCACACACATACTCTCTCTCACACTCACACACATACTCTCTCTCTCACTCACTCACACTCACTCACACTCTCTCTCCCACTCTCACACTCACACTATCTCACACTCACACTCTCTCACACAAACACACACTCTCACACACACACACTCTCTCTCACACTCGCACTCACACACACACATTCTCTCTCACACACACACTCTTACACTCACACTCTCCCTCACACATACTCTCTCTCACACTCACACACATAGTCTCTCTCACACCACTCACACTCTCTCACACTCTCTAACACTCTCTAACACTCTCTAACACTCACACTCTCTCACACTCACACTCACACTCTCTCTCACACTTGCACTCACACACACACATTCTCTCACACACACACTCTTACACTCACACTCACACACACACACTCACACACACACACTCACATACACACTCACACACACACTCTCACACACAGTCACTCACACACAGTCACTCACACACACTCTCTCACACATACACACTCTCTCTCACACACACACACTCTCTCACACACACACACTCTCTCACACACACACACTCTCTCTCACACACACCCACACACTCTCTCTCACACACACATACTCTCTCCCACACCCATACTCTCACTTGCACTCCCTCACACTCACTCACACTCTCACTCACACTCTGTCACTCACACTCTCTCTCACACACATACACATACTCTCTCACATACAGACTCACAATTTCTCAAACTCTCTCACACAAGCACACACTCTCTCACACACACTCTCTCTCTGTCACTTGCACTAACACACACATTCTCTCACACACACTCTCACACTCACATTCACACACCCACTCACACACTCACACACACACTCACTCTCACACACACAGTGTCTCTCACACACACATACTCTCTCTCACACTCACACACATACTCTCTAACACACACACACATAATCTCTCACACTCACTCACACTCTCACACACTCCCACACTCACACTCTCACACTTACTCACACTCACTCACTCTCACACTCACATACTCTCACACTCACATACTCTCAAACTCACACACGCACTCTCTCAAACTCTCTCACACAAACACACACTTCTCACACAAACACACACTCTCTAGCACACACACACTCTCTTATACACATGCACACTCTCTCTCACACACACACACTCTCACACTTGCACTCACACACACTCGCACTCACACACACACACACTCACTCGCACTCACACTCACTCGCACTCACACTCACTCGCACTCACAAACACTTGCACTCACACTCACAGTCACACACACACACTCATTCACACTCACACACACTCACTCACACACACACTCGCACACACACACTCACACACATACTCTCTCTCACACTCACACATAAACTCTCACACTCTTTCACACACACTCTCACACTCACACTCTCTCTCACTGCCTCACACTCTCTCTCACTCCCTCACACACTCTCTCACTCCCTCACACTCCCTCACACTCATACTCCCTCACTCTCACACTCCCTCACACTCCCACACACTCCCACACACTCCCACACACTCTTTCACACTCACACTCCCTCATACTCACACTCTCTCACACTCACACACACTATCTCAAACTCACGCACACACACATACACTCACACTCTCTCAAACTCTCTCACACAAACACACACTCTCTCACACACACTCTCTCTCTCTCACACACACACACTCACTCACACACAGTCCCTCACACTCACACACATACTCTCTCTCACACACACTCACACACACTCACTCTCATACACTCACTCACTCACACTCTCATACTTACTCACACTCACTCACTCTCATTCTCACATACTCTCACACTCACATACTCTCACACTCACACACACTCTCTCAAACTCTCTCACACAAACACACACTTCTCACACAAACACACACTCTCTAGCACATGCACACTCTCTCTCATACACACGCACACTCTCTCTCATACACACGCACACTCTCTCTCACACACACACACTCTCTCACACTCACACTCACATAAACACACTCACTCATACACACTCACGCGCACACACACTCGCACTCACACTCACTCACATTCACTCACGCTCAGACTCTCTCACACTCACACTCACACTCTCTCTCACACTCATACTCACACTCTCTCTCACACTCATACACACATTCTCTAACTCTCACACACACTCTCACACACACTCACACACACACACACTCTCTCACACTCATACACACACTCTCTCACACTCACACACATACTCTCTCTCACACACACAGATACTCTCTCTCACACTCAATCACACTCATTGACATTCTCTCACACTCTCTCACACACTCTCACACACACACGCACTCTCTCACACACACACACACTCTCTCACACACACACGCACATTCTCTCCCACACACACGCACACTCACTCCCACACACACGCACACTCTCTCTCACACACACGCACACACTCTCTCACACACTCTCACACACTCTCACACACTCACACACACTCACACACACTCACACTCTCTTACATACTCACACTCTCTCACACACATGCACACTCTCACACACACACGCACACTCTCTCACACATACGCACACTCTCTCACACACACGCACACTCTCTCACACACGCACACACTCTCTCTCTCTCTCACTCACACACTCTCTCTCTCACACTCACACACTCTCACTCACACTCATTCACTCACACACACTCTCACACACTCTCACACTCACTCACACACCCTCACACTCTCTCACACTCTCTCACACACACACACACTCACTCACACACACACAGACTCACTCACACAATCACTCACACATGCACTCTCTCTCTCACACTCACACTCTCACACACTCTCACACACTCTCACAAACCCTCACACTCCCTTACACTCCCTCACACTCCCTCACACTCACACACACACTCACTCACACAATCACTCACACACACACACGCACTCTCTCCCATTCTCTCACACTCACTCACTCTCTCACACTCTCTCACACACTCACTCACACTCACTTTCTCTCACACACACACACACTCACTCACATTCACTCACACACTCACTCACACACACACTCGCACTCTCTTGCACTCTCTCACACTCACGCTCACACTCTCTTGCACTCTCTCGCACTCACAATCTCTCGCACACGCACACAGACTCTCTCAAACATACACACACTCTCTCAAACTCACACACACACTCTCTCAAACACACACACACACACACACACACACACACACTCTCTCACACTCTCACACTCACAAATTAGGAGCAGGAGTAGGCCACTCAGCCCCTCAAACCTGATCCATTCATTCAATAGGATCATGACTGATCTGAATGTAATCTCAACCCCAAATTCCTGCCTACCCCAATAACCTTTCACCCCCTTTTTAATCAACAATCTATCTAGCTCTGCCTTAAAATATTCAAAGACTCGGCTTCCACTGCCCTCTGATAAAAGTTCTCCTCATCTGTGCCTTAAATGGGCGACCCCTTATTTTTAAACACTGACACCTCGTTCTAGATTCTCCCACAAGAGGAAACATCCTCTCCCACATCCACCCTGTCAAGAAAACTCAGGATCTTAAAGGTTTCAATTAAGTCACCTCTTACTCTTCTAAATTCCAGCGGATACAAGCCTAACCTGTCCAGCCTTTCCCCATAAGACAACCCGTCCATTGCTGGTATTAGTCTAGTAAACCTTCTCTGAACTGCTTCTAATGCATTTACATCTTTCTTTAATTAAGGAGACTAGTACTGTACATAATGCTCCAGATGTGGTCTGACCAGTGTCCTATACAACTGAGCATAACTTCCCAACTTTTGTAATCAATTTCCTCACAATAAATGATAACATTCTATTAGCTTCCCTAATTACCTGCGATACCTGCACACTAACCTTCTGTGATCCATGCACTAGGACACACAGATCCCTCTGAATCTTAGAGCTCTGCAATCTCTCACCATTTAGATGATAAGCTTCTTTTCTATTCTTCCTGCCAAAATTAATAATTTCACATTTGCCCACATTATACTCCATTTGCCAGATCTTTGCACACTCACTTAATCTATGTCACTTTGTAGCCTCCTTACATCCTCTTCACAATTTACTTTCCTACCTTTGTGTCGTCAGCAATTTAGCCACCATTCCTTCATCATTCACCATTCTCTCAGTTCCTTCGCCTCCGTCGCATCTGTTCCGATGCTGCTACCTTCAAAAACAGTTCCTCTGACATGTCCTCCTTCTTCCTTAACCGAGGTTTTCCACCCACGGTCGTTGACAGGGCCCCCAACCGTGTCTGGTCCATCTCCCGCGCATCCGCCCTCATGCCTTCTCCTCCCTCCCAGAAACATGATAGAGTCCCCCTTGTCCTCACTTATCACCCCACCAGCCTCCGCATTCAAAGGATCATCCTCCGCCATTTCCGCCAACTCCAGCATGATGCCACCACCAAACATATCTTCCCTTCACCCCCGCTATCGGCATTCCGTAGGGATCGCTTCCTCCGGGACACCCTGGTCCACTCCTCCATCACCCCCTACTCCTCAACCCCCTCCCATGCCCACGCAAAAGATGCAACACCTGCCCCTTCACTTCCTCTCTCCTCACCGTCCAAGGACCCAAACACTCCTTTCAAGTGAAGCAGCATTTCACTTGCATTTCCCCCAACTTAGTCTACTGCATTCGCTGCTCCCAATGTGGTCTCCTTTACATTGGAGAGACCAAATATAAACTGGGCGACCGCTTTGCAGAACACCTGCGGTCTGTCCGCAAGAATGACCCAAACCTCCCTGTCGCTTGCCATTTTAACACTCCACCCTGCTCTCTTGCCCACATGTCTGTCCTTGGCTTGCTGCATTGTTCCAGTGAAGCCCAACGCAAACTGGAGGAACAACACCTCATCTTCCGACTAGGCACTTTACAGCCTTCCTGACTGAATATTGAATTCAACAACTTTAGGTCATGACCTCCCTCCCCCATCCCCACCCCCTTTCTGTTTCCCCCTTCCTTTTTTTTCTAATAAATTATAAAGATTTTCCTTTTCCCACCTATTTCCATTATTTTAAAAAAAAATTAAAAAAAAAATTTTTTAATTTTTTTTAAATTTTTAAAAAATCTTTTATGCTCTCCCCACCCCCACTAGAGCTATACCTTGAGTGCCCTACCATCCAATCTTAATTAGCACATTCGTTTAGATAATATCACCAACTTTAACTTTAACACCTATGTGTTCTTTTGTACTATTGTTGTTGACATCTTTTGATGATCTGCTTCTATCACTGCTTGTTTGTCCCTACAACCACACCCCCACTCCACTTCTCTCTCTCTCTCTCTCTCTCTGCCCCCCCAACACACACACCTTAAACCAGCTTATAGTTCAACTCTTTCTTGGACTCGAACTCAAGTTCTGTCGAAGGGTCATGAGGACTCGAAACGTCAACTCTTTTCTTCTCCGCCGATGCTGCCAGACCTGCTGAGTTTTTCCAGGTAATTCTGTTTTTATTTTTGTTTTGGATTTCCAGCATCCGCAGTTTTTTTGTTTTTATTCCTTCATCCAAGTTACTTATATAAATTATAGACAGTTGAGGTCCCACACACCACTCATCACATCCTGTCAACCAGAAAAAGATCCATTTATGCCAACTCTCTGCTTCCTGTTAGCTAGCCAATCTTCTATCCTTGCCAAACACACACATGCACATGCTCTCTCACTCACAACATGCACTCACACAAACACACACACACACACACACACAAACACACTTACTCACACACACACCCTCACTCACACCCAACTGCAGCCCCCTTTTCCCCCAGCAGCAGCCACTCTTTCCCCACTGGCAACCTCTCTCTGTCCCCAACCAGCCACCAATCTCTCCCTACTCCACCAGCCTCCACTGTCATCTCCCCCCCACCAACAGCTACTCTCTCTCCACCCCAACCAGCAGCCAATCTCTCACCCCCTCCAGCAGCAGCCACTCTTCCACTACCCACTACCACCCCCCGCCCCCGACACTAGCAGCCGCTGTCTCTTCCCCACCAGCAGCCACATTCTGCCTCCTGCCCACAAATGCTTCTCTCGGGTAAACGATGCCAAAATCCGGAAATCGCCTCCAACTGCATGGGCGGACACCCTGTGCCGGTGGCTATGAAGGTCACAGTGGCTCTCAACTTCTGTGCCTCCGGTTCTTTTCAGGGCTCGGTGGGGGATCTGTGGGGCTTTTCTCAATCAGCTGCACACAGTTGCGTCAAGCTCATGACTGATGCTATCTTTAGACGCATCTGCACATTCATCCACTTTTGGACAGACGAGGCGAGCCAGGCGGAGAGAGCACGAGTCTTCGCTGCGATGGCTGGGCTCCCCCGCGTCCAGTGTATAATAGATTGCACTCACGTGGCCATCAAGATGCCAGCAAGTGAGCCTGGAGCTTTTGTAGACAGAAAGGGGTTCCACTCAATGAATGTTTAGATCATCTGTGACCACTGGACACAGATTCTCCAAGTTTGTGCCCGTTACCCTGCGAACTCACACGATGCTTATGTCTTGCGACATTCACAGGTACCAAGGCTGTTTGTGGTTCCTGCACGAGTTGATGGATGGCCCCTGGGTGACCAGGGCTATCCCTTGAAGAGGTGGCTGATGACCCTACTCTGTCACCCAAGAACTGATGCTGAGGAGAGAGACAACAGAAGTCATGCCTCCACAAGGGCAGTGGTGGAGTGCTCCATCGGGCTGCTGAAGATGCACTTCAGATGCCTGGACTGGTCAGGGGGAGGTTTGCTGTATCCACCTGAGCATGTCTCCCTCATAGTCATTGCATGCTGCACCCTGCACAAGCTGGCTCTGGCAAGGGGGCACCTACTGAAGGCTCAGAAAATCGAGGCAGCTCCACAGGCCACAGAGGATGACTCAAGTGATGGCTCAGAGGAAGAGCCTGGAGAGGTGCAGGGTGAGGACCTCAAGGCAGAGGACAGGAACCTCCATGGAGGCAGGGACACCAGGGATGCTTTGCAGTGAAACTTCAGCTAGGCAACCAAGGTATCAGTGCCTCGTCAAGCCAATGGCACTGTCTCCTTTGCTAAAACGCCATACTTTTACAAGCCTGTGCTGTATCTGGCACCTATTCATGCCATCCAGCCAGATCAGCCCATTTAAGTCAAATAAATGTTTATGTTACTTCACATGAACGAACAAAGTGTCCATCCCTAACACGAGTCAAAATAATGAACGCAAAAAATGTCACCTGTGACAAGCCCCTGCTGTGCTCAAGGTGCCTTCAACTTATGTCTGTGGGTGCTGCACCTTGGTGCCTCACCCACCCCTCCCCACTCACTGACAGTGGCATTGGAGGCAGCCTGCTGACTCTGCTGTCCTGGTGACGTTAGCAGTCATCCTCTGGCCGTTAGACACTCCTCAGTCGTCGCGGATCATCAGATGTAGTGGACACTGGCTGAGGGGTGGAGGAGCTGGTATCCTGGCCCAGAGCACCCTGGGGGAAGCCCATAGGGATGACAGGCAGCTGGTCTGCCAGCATGAGGTGCATTTGCACCTTCCTGCTCACTATTGATGGACGAGGACCTAGCAGGGAGTCTAGGTATCTCATCCATCTCTCAAACTGTCAGTGTCGTCCTGTGGTCACTGCTTGCCTGAGAGCTTGCAGGTCCGAGTGCAACCCCAGGAATTCCTGAGTCTGCTGCTGAAGCTGCTTCTCCATGAGAGTCATCACTCTCTCGATGGAGGAGGCTGTGCACTTGGTGTTAAGGGTCAATGCAGAACTTATGCTCCACATGGATTCCTCCATGATGGAGACCATGGCACACAGACCCTCATGGATCTCCGCCAGTTCTCCCTGCGCATCCCGTTGAACATCCAGCATCCGCTGCCTGAAGGGTGCCTCCAGAGGCTCGTCATCTGCCTCGGGCACAGAATTGTCCTGGTCTCCAGCTGTGCTCCCACTGTTGGCTCCCTGAGACCTCTCTGCTTCAGCCAGCTCCTCTTGCGACTGTGATGTGCCCCCACTACTGCATTACCCACAGAGCCAAATAACTAGTGCCCACCAATGTGTGAGTATCTGTGCTGGTGCCTGGTTCAGAGTGACAGTGAGACCCTGGTGCAGGTGTGATGTCTTTCTCGGAGTTTAATGTGAGGTCCTTGGGGGTCGCCTGCGGCTCCTGCAGATGGCACATCTGCGGGAGGAAGGCAAAAGATTAGTACATTCAATCACCAAAGTCACTATGCATGCCAGGCGGGCTGAGGAGACAGTGGGGACCTGCTGCATGGTGCCGTCTGCATTGGAGCTTCAATGGGCTCCCTGGCTACATTCAGGTTTTGATGAGAAGAGCCCGTTATGTTTCCAGTACCCACCGCTCACATATCTGTCACCTGCACTCTTACCCTTATCCGAGATCCCTGCTTCACCTCATCCGAGATCCCCACTTCACCGCGACTGGAGAAGCGAACTGGTAAGTGGCATTCCAGCTCCAGTGCATCGCTTTCGTACTTCATAAGCAAACGCAGATTTGGCACTCTTCCACTTGTTCTGCGGCGCTCCGCAGCGCTTTCCCTGCTCTTCTCCTGGCAGGGAAAAGTAGCCTCATTATTGCTTCACCTCCCTGAAGGTCCTTTCCTGGTTTCCACCCACCATCCCACCCAGGTACTAGGCAGGCCCTGTTACTGTGGCACATCTCACCCTGCAATGCACTGAGGCCAGTCGCGCTGACATCCCAGCCTTGGCAGGGCAGGCTTCAGTGCCAGTTGGCACACACTCTTAGACCCCTGAATGTTCCTGGCAACAGGCACCCGACTAAAGTTCTCCACATGGGTCCATGCCATTCCTGCCCTTACCCTTGCTGACCACAGCAGATCAGTGAATCTTTTGTTGCACTGAAGCCATGTGTGGTGCACCACGTCGTGCCCACGGACAGCGACCTCTGTCCAGGCCTTCTTGGTCAGGTGGGGCGGCCTTCTCTTGCCATCCCTGGGTATTAGGGTATGCTATCTGGCACTGACCTCCTCAACCAGCACTCCCAGGCATTCATCTGAGAAACGGGGGGCAGAGTGCCCACTCAACTTGCCCTCCTGCCTGCCATGACCACCAGGTGCTGAGGGCATGTCTGTACACCAGGACATTTGTTGGATTGCTTCCAAACAGCTCCCTCAGCCTCCCCCACAACTCCTGGTAAGCCTTCAGGGAGCTGCCTCTTCCGTGTTTTGAACACCCTTCCCAGTCCCCATTGGACCTGACACCTGATGCGTTCCCATCCCCGCGCATGGAAAACCAATCCGGCAGTTGCGTTTCATGCTGTGTGGGCCTTAATTGGACACCCAGCGTAAGATCGTGTTCACAGCGTGAACTCGGCCGGGAGAGGGTTTACCATCTGCTTCCGGCCACGCCGACTTTGGGCGCACCTCGAGGGTAGAATTCAGGCCCTGGAGTCTGGAAAAGGTTCTGTTCTATGGAAGTGACAATAAGGAGTAAAGAGAGGAAGGCTCCAAGCTTCAAAGGGGAAATCTGCAGGAAGCAGATTTAAAGGTTTATAGGCATGTGAGAAACCAGAAGGTGCACTGAGATAGCTGAAGGTCTGTAACTCGCTACTATGAGCATGTGAAGCAATGGTATTCTGTTGGCACAGCTGAGTCAGAGACAGAGTAGGTGGAAGAAAGCTTGAATGCACATGGTGATCCAGAGGAGAGGAACATCGGAAGGCGAGTTCGAAACCCTGGAGATGGACCCTTGTGGATGGCATCTGAGAAAAAGCTTTGGTTTGGGAGAAGATTCCAAAGCTAGTTCTTGGAGAGTGGAGATTGGAAACACTCATGTGGAAGACAGAATTCAGTGAGACCAGTTGGCTTATGGGGTGACAAGCATCTGGGGGAGTTGAGGAGAGATCCTTAGCAACTGTTTGGGGTGGCATCTGTCACTTGACTTCAGAGTGTGGTGTGCCTGACCACAGATCACCTATTGGTTTGCATGGACTATCCTTACTGTGGACATTAGAGTATTAGATAGCTTTTGTAACTTGTGTTATCCTTACAAATCTGCATATATATTTAAAGGTATAGTTGTGGGTGAAGGAGTGTTGTAATATAGTTCATCTTTTCTTGTTTAATGCTTTTGTTAAAAGTTCATCAGCTGACTCCTGTGATTCTGTTCAGTAGCCACTCTCCATGTATCTAAAAAAAAAAGTGAGGCTCTATCAAGCCGGGTTCCGCCCTGAGATCTGGCTTGTCCAGTAGTAATATCAGCCAGGATCATAACATAGTCAATTTTCTCACAGATATTCACACCTCCAGGTATGTCAGCGAATAGCTCCTTGGAGATAAATACTATCTTCCAAAGATGTGGCTGATGACACCTGTGAGGAACCCTACCACTGATGCCCAGGAAATGTACAATAGAAGTCACATGAACCCAAGAACCATCACTGAGTAAGTCACGTGTATGCTGGAGATGTGATTCAGCTGCCTGGACAGATCTGGGGGAATCCTTCTGTATGCATCAACAACAATTTGCAGAATGATAGTTGTGCACTGCACCTTGCACAACATTACACACCAGTGAGAATTGGACGTGCTGGAGGAGGAGGAACCTGATGTGGTAAGGACACTTATAGCCCCTTGCTTAGCTGCCAGGGATACCTGGGATTCAGGCACACTTTAGCTAATCTGAGGCAGTGCAACCATCTGGCTCACCAATTCTCAACCCACTGTGGACCCCTCAGCCCCTGGTACAAAGCGATCCACAATCAACAATCCATCCCTCTCACTCACACTTACCCTTTCTCCTTGTCCTCCTTTCACAAGGCTGAAGGTGGCAGGTGACAGGCAACAATAGGAGGACAGGATAATGGAGCTTTGAAATGAAGTTTATGGTCACTAAACAATGAACAGAAACGTGATAATGTAACACAGTGTGAAACACACAAGGAAATACCCTTAAACAACTACAAATCCTTTTCTCTTCCTTTTTCTTTTACTCCTACGTGGTGCAACCCATATGGTTTCAGCAGAGCTAGAGGCAGCTTGCTTGTCATCCTGCTCAGATGCTCCTGGCCAACATCCTCGGTGTTTTGGAACCTGTGACATCCCCACCAAACACTGTCCCACCTGCCCCTGGGCAGGGCCATACTCGGCCACGGGGACAGGTAGCAGTACGCAGCCTTCTGATTGTGCAGAATCAATGGGCGAGAAATGGAAACGCTCTGAACAGGGTCCCCGTTTCCAACAGTCTTTTCTCCTTCTTCCCTGTCGTGGCCAACTTCCACGTTTTTTGCCAGCGGAGAGCTGGAGGAGACTTTGCTGCGCTTCAGTAAGTTGTTCAACAGCCATGGTGAGGCTTTCCTCAAAACTGCTTAGGGTGTCAGTCTTGGGGCCAAAATGTCCTGAGTCACAATCAGCGTCGGATTGCCGCTGCCTGGTCCAATTACTTACGTGAATGTTTTTCCAAATCTGTCTCACCTGACCTTCCGACTTGGGCCAGACAAGATCCAGGCAGTGCAGCATGTCCCTGGGGCCCAGCGTCTAACTCCAGCTCCGTCAAGCTGAAGGAGGCCACGCCCCTTTTTTTTACAACCCAAGCTGCCGTAAACCAGGTTAGTTTAAAGGTCCATTGAAATTTGAAGGTCTTTGACAGGCCAGGGAGAAGTGGATCGAATTTGAGGCCTGGGGTGGGGCTGGGGGTGTGGGGAGGAGAAATTGGAGATCGGGGAGGGGGACGGAATCAAAGTCCTGGGGGGGTGGGGAGTGGGGGGGTGAGTAGTCGGGCCTCGGGGAGTTGGAGCCCCTTGGGGAGGGTCAGAGGCCCGGAGGGTGGGGGGATGAGGGGGGTAGGGATCAGAGGTCAGGGGCTTTGGCCTTTGGAGGGGGTGGCGCCTCAGAGGGGCTTGGGGGTGTGTGGGGAGGTGGGAAGGGGTCAGACCTGAGGGAAGGGTGGTGGGGCAGTCCTTGGAGGGTGTGGTTTGGGTCAGACTTTAGGATGATGTCATACCTCGGGGGGTTGGGGGTGTCGGGTTGGGGGGTTGTCGGGACAGGTCAGGTTGGGGAGGTTGTTGGGCATGTGGGGCTGTGCGATGCTGGAGACAGGTTGGGTCGAGTCAGGCCTGCGGGTGGGAAAGGGGTGGGGGGGTCTCAGGTCGGGTTGGACCTGCATGTTGGGAGGGGGAAATCAGGCCTGTGGGGAGGGGGTGTCAGGACGGGTCAGATATGGGGGTGTGGTCAGGACAGGTGGGGTCGAGGGAGTGGTGCTGGCCTGCAGGCTGGTGAATCCCATGGGGATTCGGGGGTGGGGTGGGGAGATACTGAGGTGGGGCAGTTAGTTGGGGCTGAGGGGTGTCCCAGATGTGGGGGTTAGTTGGGTGATGGAGGGAGTCCCCTGGAGGTGGTGGGGTGTGGGGGGTAGTCCTATTGGAGGGTCGGTCTGCGTGTTTAAATAGTTATCCAGAAGTTAGAAGAGGTTTTAATTCTAACTTTTTCTGGGTAACTATTGATATAACACAGTCAGAACCATCCAGAGTTTGCAACTTAAATCACATTTTTGGATGGTTCCCAGCACAGGGCGATTGCCCAGTGGAGGTCTGTGCTGCTGGACAATTACCATTCAAATCCCTTACCTGGGAACTTCCAAAGGGGGTTCCCCTGTGCCTCTGTGGTGTAGCTCCCAATCCAACGCTGGGGAGCTGGTAAGTTACAGCCCTTGTGTGCAGGTTGTTGATGAGGGGCAGAGTGCGTCTGGTGGGCTGCTCCATGGTGGTTACTCTTTCCATGGACGTGATGTCAGTGTGAAGGTCTGAGACATCATGACACATATGGTGGAGACAGATTCCTTCAGCCTCTGCTCTAAGTGTGCACAGTGCTTCTGAAAAGTCTGACAGAACCTCTCACATTTCCTGTTGCTTGCTCCAAAATTGTTCATTTCGTTAACAATCCCCAAGTCCCAAAGATACAAACCCCCCACCCTTGCTGTCCAAACTGGCTCCCAGCCCCCAATATCACAAATTTAAAATGATTTTGCTCATTCTTAAATCCCTTTATGGTCTTGTCCCTCCATGTTTGTAACCACCTCCAATCCTGAAAACTCTGTTTATTTTTCTATCTTAAAAGGTGCTATTTAAGTGCAAGTGATTGTTTCATTAATAAGAGCAGCTCTTAAAGGAACAAGAGGTGACTTAAGAATCTTTTCCAAACAGGAAGAAAGTCATTTTAAAATGGATATTTTTTTCTCCAGATTTCCCTCTGATTTTCCCCCTATACATTTGTAGTGTTTTGTTACAAATGTAGTTTTTTATCCTGCCACTAGAGGACACTGTTGTAATAGGTAATGCCAAGAAAGTACTGTTTGCAATATCAGTGTACAAATGCTTAACATATTCTTCTGTTCATTATTTTAATGCAGGTGTTAATCAATTTATATCATACAGCACGGTTCATACAAACTTACGAATTAGCAGCAGGAGTTGGCCACTTGGCCGCTCAAATCTGCTCCGTCATTCAATAAGAACATGGCTGATCTGAATGTAACCACAACTCTACAGTCCTGCCTACCCCGATAACCTTTCACCTCCTTGATTATCATGAATCCCAAGATTCATATGACAATGGTGATTTCTTATATTAAGGGGAGGCAGTAGCATAGCAGTATTGTCACTAGCCTAATAATCTAGAGACCCAGGGTAATGCTCTGGGGACCTGAGTTTGAATCCTACCATGACCGATGGTGAAATTTGAATCCAATAAAAGTCTGATGATGACCACAAAACCATTGATGATTATTACAAGAACCCATCTAATGTCTTTTAGGGAAGGAAGTCTGCTGTTCTGGTCTGGCCTACATGTGACTCCATAGCAATGTGGTTGACTCTCAATTAGGGATGGGCAATAAATGCTGGCCTAGTTAGTGATGCCCACACCCCATGAATGAATAAAAAAAATCAATTTAATTAAATAATTCTAAACTAGCTGTGATGTGTGCACCACAATACAATACATGACCTGACATATCATTGTAAAAACAATTTTAAAAAATATATAAAATCCTCTGCCTCACATGACTCTAAAATGCATTTTACAAAAACCTGAGGCAACTTTGCATAATGTCCATGGAAATTTATAGCATCTACAAATAGGATTACTAATAAATCTAAAAAAAAAATAATTAGAATAAAGTTGAAGGCAGTAACATGACCCTCTTCAGTTCTGCATTCGTGATGTCATTTGAACACTTTACCATGTCATTGCTTTCTAAACGAAACATTATTCCGAAGTGAAGACATTTACCAATTAACACTTAAATTAGCAGGCAATTTGAGAGAACAGAATGAAGTGTGCATTGGTAAAATTTATCTTAAATTGTCAAAAATATTTCTCCTAACTACTCACCTTCTCTCTACCAGAGGTATATAGTCAGAGAATAGTTACAGCACTGAAGGGGGCCATCCAGCCCATTGTGTCCATGATGGCTCTCTTTAAAGGAGAATACCAGCTTCTCCAATCTGAACACATAACTGAAGTCCCACATCCCTGGAACCATTCTCATAAATCTTTTCTGCACCCTCTCTAAAGACTTCACATCCTTTCTAAAGTGTGGTGCCCAGAACTGGATACAATACTCTAAATGAGGCTGAACTGGTGTTTTATAAAGGTTCATCATAATTTCCTTGCTTTTGTAAACTATGCCTTCATTTATAAAGCCCAAGATCCCATATACCTTTCCAACCACTTCTCAACCTGCCTGGCCATCTTCAACATTTGTGCATGTATATCCCCAGCTCTCTCTGTTTCTGCACCCCCTTTAGAATTTTTAGAATACAGAAAGGAAGACAAAGAAACTGGTAAAGAAAGGGAGAATAGAATGTGTATGCAATCTAGCAAAGAACATAAAAATGGACAGTAACAGCTTCTATAGGTATGTAAAAAGGAAGCATTTGGCTACGACAAATGTAGGTGCATCACAGGCAGAGTCTGGAAAATTCATAATGGGAAATAGAGAAATGGCAGAGAAGCTGAATGATTACTTTGTCGTCACTGAGGACGATACAAGAAATCTCCAGAAGGAGAGATCCAAGGAACTAGGGAGAATGAGGAGTTAAAGGAAATTAGTATAAGTAAGGAGATTGTAGTGGAGAAATTAATGGGACTGGAAGTTGATAAGTCCCCAGGACCTGACATTCTGCATCTCAGAGTATTGAAATAGGTTGCTATAGAGATAGTGGATGCATTTGTGATCATCTTCCAAAATTCTGTAGCTTCTGGAATGGTTCCTGAAGATTGGAAGGTAGCAAATGTCACCCCACTATTAAATAAGGGAGGGAGGGAGAAAACAGCGACCTACAGACCTGTTAGCCTTACATCAGTAATAGGAAAAATGCTAGAATCTATTATAAAGGATGTGATAAATGAATTCTTGGATAATCATGATCTGATTGGGCATAGTCAGCATGGATTCGCGAATGGGAAATCATGTTTGATGAACTTGTTGGAGTCTTTTGAGGATGTAACGAACAAAATTGATAAAAGGAGATTCGATGGACATAGGCTTTTGATAGAGTCCCCCATAGGAGGTTGATTAGCAAAATAAAAGCACATGGGATAGGAGGCAATAGACTGGCATGGATTAAAAATTGGTTA
Organism: Carcharodon carcharias; assembly: GCF_017639515.1. Lineage (NCBI taxonomy): Eukaryota > Metazoa > Chordata > Chondrichthyes > Lamniformes > Lamnidae > Carcharodon > Carcharodon carcharias. Next base: position 84,516,748 of record NC_054472.1, on the reverse strand, counting down.
ACAGGCAGAAACCAGAGATTGGAATAAATGGGTCATTATCACAGTTGGCAAGCTGTACTTGGGGATCAGTACTTGGGCCCCAGCTGTTCACAATATATACCAATGATGTGGGGACCAAATGTAATATTTCCCAGTTTGCGGATGATACAAAGCTAGGCAGGAATGTGTTGAGGAAGATGTAAAGCGGCTACCGGAGGATTTAGACAGACTTAGTGAGTGGGCAAGAGCATTGCAGATGAAATATAATGTGGAAAAATGTGAGGTTATCCACTTTGGTAGGAGGAACAGGTGTGTAGAGTATTTCCTAAATGGTAAGAGATTAGAAAGTGTAGATGTACAAAGGGGCCTGGGTGTCCTTGTCCATAAGTCACTGAAAGCTAACAGGCGATTAGGAAGGATAATGGAATGTTAGCCTTTAGCGCAAGAGGATTTGAGTACAGGAGCAGTGAAGCCTTGCTTCAATTGTGTAGAAGCTCGGTTAGACTGCACCTGGAGTACTGTGTGCAGTTTTGGTCCCCTTACCTCAGAAAGGATATTATTGCCATAGAGGGAGTGCAACCAAGGTTCACCAGACTTGTTCTGTGGATGGCGGGACTGTCTTATGAAGAGAGATTGGGGAAACTGGGCCTGTATTCTCTAGATTTTTGAAGAATGAGAGGTGATCTCATTGAAACCTACAAAATACTTAAAGAAATAGATAGGGAAGATGCAGGTAAGGTGTTTCCCCTGGTTGAGCTAGAACCAGGGGACACAATTTCAAAATAAGGGGAAGCCACTTAGGACCGAGATGAGGAGAAATTTTTTTACTCAGAGGGTTGTGAATCTTTGGAATTCTGTACCCAAGCTCAGTCATTGAAAATGTTTGAGGCAGAGATTGATAGATTTCTGACTAACAATGGGGATAGCATGGGTAAAAAGCATTGAAGTGTTCGATCAGCAAAATCATATTGGATGGTGGAGCAGGCTCGATGGGCTGAATGGCCTTCTCTTGTTCCTATCTTCCTACCTCTCATTTTATATTTCTTCTCCATATTCTTGCTACCAGGGTGGTTTGGAATGTCAGCCGTGGCTCAGTTGGTAGCGCTCACATCTGAGTTAATAGGACCATTAAGGAATAGACAGGATAATACCACGGCTAATGATAGAGATGTGTCAAGAATATTAACTAATTATTTTGTTTTGATACCTACCAGCAAGATAGAAAAGGCAGAAATTGTTGTAATATGCCTTTAAGGGATAGCAGCATGCCATCACTGGAAGGGAAGTGTGTTGTGATCCAGTCTCAGCTTCATTTTGGCATGCGAGTAGAAAACAGCACACATAGCTCTGATGTCTTCAAGCTTTCTATCTATGCATATATGTTCTCATGTGCCTAGTTTAAATATATGAAACCATGCTGTGTTTACACAATCCCTTATGAGTGATTGGTGCCTACCTATCATTATTAAAATGCAACAGTAATGACATTGAATGATGAGACAGTAATAGCACAAGTGCATTTAAAATAAAAAGGGGGGCTGTATTAAATAAACTAAACATAATAAAATTAACTCAAAATAGGGGGAGATGGTGGTGTAGTGGTAATGACACAGGATCAGTAATCCAGAAGCTCAAGCTAATACTTTGGTGACATGGGTTCAAATCCCACCACAGCAGCTGCTGGAGTTCAGATGTAATTAATAAATCTGAAATATGAAGCTTGACTCAGTAATGGTGACCACAAAACAAACATCAATTGTTGTAAAAACAACCATTTGGTTCACTAACATCCTTCCTTTAGGGAAGGAAATCAACTATCCTCACCCATAACTCCAGACTCACAGCAGTCCTCGGAAATGGCCTAGCAAGCTACTCAGTTCAAGGGATGGGCAACAAATGCTGGCCTTGCCAGTGATGCCCACATCCCATAAAATAATAAAACAAGGCCCAGTCAAGACTTTACTTTAAAATAACTTGGGGAAAAGATAGCAGAGGCATTACTACACATATTTAAATTATTAGTTAGAAAAGGGTGTGGTGTCAGAAGACTATCAATAGCTAATATTTAAGAAGGGGGTGGAACAGGTCCAGGGAATTATAGGCTAGTTAGTTTGTGGTAAGAAAAATCATGGAATCCTCATCAAAAGGAGAAAATAGAAGAATATCTACAAATAAGAAACATAATAATGAATAGGCAACATGGATTTTAAAAGGGAAAATCTCACCTGGCCAACCTTATTGAATTCTTTGAGGAGTAATAGAGAGATTAGACAATGGTACTGCACTGGGTGTGATTTAACTGAATTTTCAAAAGGCCTTCGAAAGGTGCCCCATAATAGACGAATGAATAATATCAGAGAATGTGGAGTCAGGAGAACATTGGCAGAATGGATAGCTGACTCGCTTCAAGACAGAAGCAGAAACTGGGAATAAAGGATAGTTACTCAGGGTGGCATAAGGTAGGAAGTGATGTTCCACAAGGATCAGTGCTGGGACCACTGCTGTTCACAATTTACATTAACAATTTGGACTTTGGAATCAAAAATACAGTTTCTAAATTTGTGGATGACACCAAATTGTGGGGGGATAGTGAATATTGAGGAAGACTGCAACAAATTATAGAAGGACATTATAAACTTGTAGGCTGGGAAAATAATTGGTAAATGAAGTTTAACATAGATGAGTGCGAGGTAGTATATTTGATAGGTAGAATAGGGAGGTCACTTATTACTCAGAAGCTGTAAGTCTAGGTGGGGTAGAAGAACAAAGGGATTTCAAAGTACAAATACATCACTAAAAGTTCTGCCACAGGTTAGTAAGATCATGATAAAAAGCAAACCAAGGCTATGAGAATGGGCAAGAACATGTCAGATGGAATATAATGTGAGTAAGTGTGAAGTTATCCACTTGGGTAGAAAAAACAGAAAGACAGAATATTTCTTAAATGGTGAGAGGTTGGAAAGTGTTGATGTCCAAAGGGACCTCGGTGTCCTTGTTCCTGAGTCACTAAAAGCTAGCATGCAGGTGCAGCAATCAATAAGGAAAACAAATGGTATGTTGGCCTTCATTACAAGGGGAATTGAGTACAGGAGTAAAGATGTCTTGCTGCAATTGTATGGAGCCTTAGTGAGGCCGCATCTGGAGTACTGTGTACATTTGTCTCCTTATCTAAGGAAGGATGTATTTGCCATAGGAGGAGTGCAACAGAGGTTCACCAGATTAATCCCTGGGATGGTGGGATTGTTTTATGAGGAGAAATTGAGCCTGCATTCTCTGGTCTTTCGAAGAACGAGAAGTGATCTCAATGAAACTTATTAAATCCCTACGGTCATGACAGGGTAGATGTAGATAGGATGTTTCCCCTGGCTGGTGAGTCAAGAACCAGGGGCACATTCTCAGAATAAGAGGCAGGCTATTTAAGACTGAGATTAGGAGGAATTTCTTCACTCAGAGGATGGTGAATTTTTGGAATGCTCTACCCAGAGGGCTGAGCATGTTCAAGACAAAAATCAATAGATTTCAGGATACAAATGACATCACGGGATATGGGGATGGCTCAGGAAAGTAACATTGAGGTAGATGATCTACCATGATCTAATTGAATGGCACAGCATGCCTGATGGGCTGAATGGCCTATTCCTGTTCCTATGTTCGTAAGTATTAGGTTTTATTTTTAGAGGGATAGGATTGAAAAGGGGGCCTACTCAGTGATTCATCTTGTACATATTGTATATAATATAAATAAACTAGTTTTAAGTAAATACCTGAATCTGGCTACAGTCCCTCTTCACAAGGCACAAGGTCTAGCACCTGTATTAAACATGGTAGCAGTGGTGGTGACATTAATCTAATCTAGAGTTGGTGCCATATTAGGACCACCCACAGCGGCAACGAACCCTGGTCGGACCAACATGCATTTAAGTGCATTTAAGCAACAGGCTAACGATGGCAGCACCGGACAGTCACTGCTCCTACCCCACCCATTTGAATGTCTCGATGGCCCACAGAGAGGCCAACTTTGGGAGGCAAGGCGCAATAACCTCTTGAATAACTGAGCAGTCTTGGGACTCCTTACAAAAACACAGCAACTCCAGGTCAGTTTGTTCCTTTACTTCGTAGGACCGCCACTAACCATATCCTTAGCAGTCAGGGCTCGATGAAATCTCTGCAGATTTTGACTCCGCATTAAAAGCCTTCGATGCATTTTTACTTCATCTCAGGATACTGCTGCAGGGTGAACACACTCTAACTACAGGTCCCACAAACCAAGGGAAGTGGTCAAATTGCTTCTTACCACTTCGTGCCCAGTAGCTCATCCTCACCAAGAGGAGCCCGAGACAGATGATCGTATTTCCACTCAACCATTTCGTGGCACTAATCAGGCCGCCCCAAGCATGCGAATTCGGCCTATCACCCCATGAGACACCAAGGCATTGACAAGGTCCTTTATGCTCAAACGCAGTTGCCCCGCCCACACCAAAGCCCGCCCAACAGGTCAAAAAGATGGGAATTGTGCTGCCACCATCTTGAAGTGTTTACATTGCAGTGCAAAGAGGTAACACAGTTGGCAAAACTGCCCAGCAAGAGGCACAAAGTTCTTCTGTTGTGGGAGGACAGGGCACTTCCAGCAGTTCTGTTCATTTAGAACCTCTAAGAAGCGGGGTAAACAACAGGATTACTGCAGCTCACAGCTCTCCCAGAATGTGCACCAAAAAAAGATAAATGCATCTCAGACTTCCTGGGAGGCGTACAAGATAATTGCCAAGACATCAGGTCTGTCGCTTTAGAAAAAGTCAAAGGATTTCCAACCTGTTTTAAACTTGATACGGGTGCTGGGATATCCACACTGGCTGATCATTTAGCATGGCTCAACACAGTCTTTGTCCAGCCATCAAATATTAAACTCCAAGGCATGGGGGATGGTGGGGGATGGGGTGGTGGTGGGTACTAACCTGAATGTCAAGGCTCAGACCACAGCCACTCTCTGCCAAAAGGGACGATAGATCACAGAGTCCCACTATATATATCTCTCTACTCAGCAGGAATGTGTGACTACAATTGGGCATCCTACAGAAAGTAAATAAGGTTCTTCCACTGGCAACAGAACTGAATTCTGCCAGGAATTTCCATGACTGTTCCAGGGGCTGGGTAAGCTAAAAAATGACTATCACATTTCACTGATGCCAGACATCTAGCCAGTGTGCCTCTTCACCACCAGGAGGATACTGCATCCACTACTACCGAAGGTCAAAGAGGAACATGCTGCACAGAGGTGTCCTTTCACTGGTCACACAACCAACCCATTGGTGTTCCAGGGTGGTGACAGTTCCCAAACCAGTGGTCAATTCAAGCTGCACATGGATCTCACGCAATTAAACAAAGCAGTCCAGAGGGAAGTCCACCCAATGGTTTCTGTAAACAACAGTCTGCAAAGCTTTCCAACAGCGTTCTCTTCACCAAACTTGATGCAAATAGTGGATATTGGCAAATACCCCTCAACCAGGAGTCCAGGCTGCTGACAACCTCTATCGTACTGTTTGGCCAGTTTTGTTTAATCTTTTCAGCATCTCCTCAGTTCTGGAGATATTCCAGCGCACCACATCCACGATCCGAGAAGGCAAACAAGGAGCCATCTGCCATATGGACGACAACCTCATCCACGGCTTCACAAGGGGAAGAGCATGACCACAGGGTACAAATATTAAACACCAAATATTAAGGCCCTCCAGGAAGCAGGTCTCACTCTGAATGACAAGTGTGAATTCACCAAGGCCACCATAAAATTTCTAGGCCATATCATCAAAAGACATGGGAATATGGTGGACCCTCACAAAACAAGGGCCATTATCATTTTCCCTAATTGACAAGTATCACAAACGTTCAGCATTCCAAGGGATGGCAAACCAAGTAGACAAGTTGATCCCAAACTTAGCCACCATCACAGAACCTCTCCTATGGGAAGACAAGCAATGCTTCTGGGGTATTTAACAACACAATGCTTCTCAGTCTATTAAAGACAAGCTAGACTCTTCAGATGTCCTGGCACACTACAACCCCACATTACCCACTGCTGTGGCTGCTGATGCTTCTTCCACTGGCCTTGGCATTGTTCTTATCCAACTGCAGAAGAACGGTGACAGAAAACCAGTGTACTTCGCATCCAGAGCCTCAATGGAAACTGAACAAAGGTACACCACTATCGAGAAGGAAGCACAGGCCATTGAGAGGTTCTCAGATTACCTGATGGGCTTGCCCTTCCTCTCAGTCCTCAAACCTTCCAGTTCTCTGACTCTGCCTTTCTGTTGATCCCCACTGCTCTGCTCCACCTTCAGTAGCAAAGCACTCAGCTGCCTCAGTCCTACGGTGTGGAAACTCTGTTCCCAAGCCCCTCTCCTCCATCTTGTTGCATTCCTCTAAAACCTCTCTCAAAACATATCTGTTTGACATGCTTTTTGATAATTTTTCAATATCAATAGTTACTATCTATTCCTCCTCTGTAAAACATCTTGCAATATTTGCCACATTAATGTTTATATATATCCCAGGTGTTGTTGGGGTGCAATAAGCAATACACAATAATAAGAAAGAAAGTGGGAACAAGAAAGTTCCAAAATAATACACCAGGTGATTTAAAAGCACAGGAAGGAGCTGGTAAATATAATTTCATAAATACTTCAATTTTACATTAGTGTCCAATTTTGTAAATATGTCACTTACATGTAAATAACTCCATCACTGTTTGAAAGCCGTTTGAACCGGGGGCATTTTTGTAATTAGTTGATACCTTGGCTCTCAATTTAATGAACGTTTTAATCACCCACCTGCTGGCTGCTGTTGTTTCCTACAAATTATCTGGTAACTACCAGACATCAGATCAACAAATCAGGTCCCACTATTCTTACCAATTAGGAAATGGCTCTAGATTAGCCTTTTCAATTAATTCTCTAAAATGGCTTGAATACATTGCTTGCCTGATCAGTTGGTCTTACTTTGTTGCCTATTGAAAGTAAAGGAATAATGTCTGCCTACAAAATGCAAACTATTGTGAACATGCATAAGCCACATTCAGAGAACACTGGGCTCATTGTATTTATTTAAAATAAGTGGATGTGGAAAAGTGCAATGGAGCATGGAAAAGTTACATTTTGTCATCTCATTTTATTTTTTTTCATTTTTGTGTCTATACCACACTTTGGTAGTTTTGAGGGGTATTTGTTAATGCTTCAAGTAATTTTCAAATTATACTTTGACTCTTAATGTTTCCTTAACAGAATTTGAGTGGGGAATTCCTAAGAGCTGCTCCCGCTTGAAGTATGGTGGAAGCTTTGTTTACACCTCCAGAAAAATAACTCGCCCCTGAGGAATTTCTTAGTCAACATTTCATAAAAAGCGTTTTTGATATTTTAAAAAATCAGTACCTGTTCATTCACAATAAGTCACTTGGCCAACTGAGTGAGCAGCTGCACTGTATAGACTGGAAAGTTCTTGGTTTAATTCCCCATGTGTGCTGTTAGCTGATCTCAGCTACGGTGGTAGTAAAGCAACTACCGTTAACCTGACCAGCTCCTGGTCAAGCAACATCCTCATTTTAAAATTCTCATCTATATTTCAAATGTCTCCATGACCTCACCCCTCCCTACCTCTGTAATCTCCTCCAGCTCCATGGTCCTCAGAAATAACTGCACTCATCTAAATCTTGAGCATCCCTGCTTTTAATTGCTCCACCACTGATAGGCATGCCTTCAGCTGTCTAGGCCCTAAGATTTCAAATTCTGGCCCTAAACCTCTCGGCCTCTCTACCTCATATTCCTCCTTTAAAAATACTCCTTAAACCTTACATCTTTGGCCAAGCTTTTGATCATCTGATCTAGCATCTCCTTATGTGGCTCAGTGTCATATTTTGTTTTATAATGCTCCTGTAAAGTGCCTTGGGCTGTTTTATTACATTAAAGGTGTTATATTGAATTTAAGATGTTGTTGTTGAGCACCTCTGAACCAGGGAGGGACAAAAATCTGCACCGTGCCCATTTTTAATCACCATTCAGTGACTCCTGTTGAAAATGAACGTGTCCACGTCAACTGAGACCAGGTGATGTACAGCTATGATGCTGACATTCATTGTCTAAGCTCATACATAATAACTCATGTGAAAGCTACCAAATAATGACCAGAGTCTGTGGAACTACATCCAGTACAGCATATTCGAGAGAGAAGGAGGAAAGAAAAGAGAGGAAGTTGATGGAAAGGAAATTACATGGACGTTAAACAATTACTATGGCCTGATTTTCACTACTGGGTTCAGGGGTGGGGGCAGGTACAGGATGCAGTCAGGCCTGCCGATCCTGGAAGCAGAGCTTAGGAGGGCATGGGGGCAGGCTGATTAGAAGGCTCACCTCAGTCCTCTGGGACATTGTCCAAGTTGTGTTATAAGATTTTAAGTCCTCTAGCTCTCACCCCTCACACCTCTTCACCCACCACCTCCCCACCGACAAACCATTTCCCTTTACACCTCCATGCCAACTCATGCCCCCCACCTAACCCCATAATTCTTTATTTCCCCATGCCAACACATGCTAATGCATCCCCTCCCACCCACCCCCAAATCCCAAGTACTTCATTTCGTACAAAAACAAACAAACTTCTGCTTGTATACCACATCAAAGTCAGCAAATCCTTTAATATCCTCTTTAAGTTGTCAGTCAAACTGTGAACTCAGAAATCTCTGCTGAGATAATTGTGGTTTTTGGTAATCAAACAAGAATTCATAAAGAGCACTTGGGGAAATGTCAGTAAAGACTTATTGAAACTGCGGCCTTTTTTTTCATTTGAAAATATTGGTGGTTTAAATAACTTCATGTCATGACAGTTATACAGACCATATCCACCCTCCAAGAGCCTTTACATATACACCATGAATTTATGACTCCTACTCTGCAAGTTAAACCCCTTGCAGAGGCCAAAACAAGAATTCAGCACTGAGTTCAAACGATCCTGCTGAATTTGGGTGTCCACCATGTGTGAGACACACCTCACCCCCTTTCCCCCACTGACAAAAATTGGATCTGTTGGAAATGCTAGAATCTATTATTAGGGATGTAATAACAGGGCAGTTAGAAAATCAGAATATGACTGGGCAAAGTCAACAGATTTATAAAAGGATAAGTTTGGCGACAGTATTAAGTTAGGTGGGAAATTAAGTTTTGAGGACGATACAAAATGGCAAATGGATGTAGACAGGTTAAATGAATGGGCAAGAATGTGGCAGATGGAATATAATGTGGAGAAATTTGAAGTCATCCACCTTGGTAGGAAAAATAGAAAAACAGAATATTATCTGAATGGTGAGAGACTATGAGAGAGATCTGGGTGTTTTTATATGACAATCACAAAGTTAATATACAGATGCAATGAGCAGTTAGTAAGGCAAATAGTGTGTTAACCTTTATTACAAGGAGATTGGAGAATCAAAGTAAAGAAGACTTACTGCAATTATGTAGGGCCTTGGTCAGAATATACCTGGAGTACTGTGTAGCTTTGGCCTCCTTACCCAAGGATGGATATGCTTCCCTTAGAGGGAAGAGCGGTCTAGAAAATGTGTTTGTAGAATGCTTTCATGACAGTCTCCTGGAGCATACATTATGGAACCAATGAGGGATAAAACTATCTTAGATCTAGTATTGTGTAAGGAAGGTGGATTAATTAGTCACGTCGTAGTAAATCATCCAATGGGAAATAATGATCATAATACCATTGAATTCCATGTTAGATTTGAAAGTGACATACTCCAATCACAAACAAGAATCTTAAACTTAAACAAAGCCAATTACATGGTATGAGAGTGAACTGGCTAAGGTTAATTGGGTAAATAAACTAAAAGGTATCGAGGTAAATGAACAGTGGGAAACATTTAAGGAAACAATTCAAAATATTCAACAAAAATACGTTAATTGAAAAGCAAAAGTCACTAAGAAAGTTAAGGATAGTATTAGATTAAAGAAGTTCACAATATTGCCAAAAAAAACAGGAGCAAGTCTAAGGAATGGGAATGTTTTAGAAACCAGCAGAGGGCCACCAAAAAGTTGATAAAAAAGGAAAAAATGGAATTTGAGAGTAAACTAGCCAGGAATATGAAAACAGATTGTAAAAGCTTCTATATGTGTATAAAAAGGAAGAGAGTAGCTAAAGTAAAGTAAAGGAAGCAAAGACAGAAGAAATTAGCCTGGGGAATAAGGAAATGGCAGTCAATTCAAATAAGATTTTGCATCAATCTTCACAATAGAAGACACAAGTTTCAAATCAGAAATAGACAGTAACCTAGGGACTAAAAAGAGTGAAGAAATTAAAGAAATAAATAGCATCAGAGAAAAAGCATTGGAAAAATTTAAGAGACTATAATTTGGCAAATCCCCGGGATCTGATGGTCTACAACCTAGGGCTCTAAAAGAGATAGCTGCAGGGATAGTAGATGTGCTGGCAACGGTTTTCCAAAATTCCCTAGATTCAGGCGCAGTCTTATTAGATTGGAAGTTGGCAACTGTTACACTTTTCAAGAAAGCAGGGAGAGAGAAAACAGGAAACTATATGCCAGTTAGCCTAACATCAGTTTTTTGTGAAAATGCTGGAATCTATTATTAAGGAAGTCCAAACAATGCACTTAGAAAGGCACAGTATGATAAGAACAAGTCGACATGATTTTATCAAAGGGAAATCCTGTTTGACAAACTTATTAGCATTTTTTGAGGATGTAACTTATAGGGTAGATAATGGGGAAGCAGTAAACGTAATGTACCTGGACTTCCAAAAGGCATTTGCTAAGGTTCTTACAAAAGAAAAGACCAAAGGGCCATGTAAAAGAATAATAGGCAAGATAAGGGCTCATGGATTTAGGGGTAATATTAGCATGGATAGAAGATTGGTTAGTGGATAGAAAGCAGAGACAAATGGGGCATTTTCAAGTTGGCAGCCAGTGAATAGTGGAGTGCTGGGGCCTTAGTTATTTACAATTTATATTAATGACTTAGATTTTTTTTTATTAATTCATGGGATGTGGGCATCACTGGCTAGGCCAGCATTTATTACCCATCCCTAATTGCCCTTGTTCAAAGGGCATTTAAGAATCAACCACACTGCTGTCGGTCTAGAGTCACATATAGGCCAGACCAGGTAAGGACAACAGATTTCCCAGATGGGCTTTTTTATGACAATTGGCAATGGTTTCATGGTCATCATTAGATTTTTAATTCAGATATTTATTGAATTCAAATTCTACCATGGTGGGGTTCGAACCCTGGTCCCCAGAGCATTACCCTGGGTCACCAGTCTGTTGACAATACCACTATGACACTGCCTGATAAAAAGACAGAGAATAATGTATCTAGGTTTGCTAAAGATACCAAGCTAGGTGGGAAGTTAAGCTGTGGGGAAGATACAGAAAGACTACAAAGAGATAGAGACAGGTTTAGTGGGTGAGCAACAAGGTTCAAGATGGAGTATAATGTAAGGAAGTGTGAAGTTATAAACTTTAGCTGTAAGAATAGAAAGGCAGAATATTTTTTTATAGGTGTGACACTTCTAAGTGTTGATGTTCAAAGGGACTTGGGTATGCTTGTTGAAGAAACACAGAAAGTTAACATATGGGTGCAGCAAGCAATTAGGAAGGCAAATGGCACATTGGCCTTTATTGCAAGGGGATTGGGTTATAAGAATAAAGAAATCTTGCTACAATTGTACAGGGTTTTGGTGAGACCGCATCTGGAATACTATATGCAGTTTTGGTCTCCACATTTAAGAAAGAATATATTTGCATTGGAGATGGTACAATGAAGGTTCACTAAATTGGTCCCTGGAATGAGGGGGTTGTCTTATGGTGAGAGGCTAAGTAAATTTGGCTTATATTCTCTGAAGTTTAGAAGACTGAGAGGTGATTTCATTGAAACCTACAAAATTCTGAGGAGGTTTGATAGGGTAAATGCTGAGAGTTTGTTTCCGTTGGTCAGGGAATCTAAAGCACAGGGCACAGTCTCAGGACAAGGGGCCGATCATTTAGGACTGAGATGAGGAGAAATTACTTCACTCAAAGGGGTATGAATCTTTGGAATTCCCAATCCCAGAAGGTTGTGGCTGCTCCATCGTTAAATGCATTTAATGCTGGGATAGACAGATTTTTAGTCTCTCAGGAAATTAAGGAATATGGTAAGTGGTTGGGAGAATGGAGTAAAAGTCCGAGATCAGCCACGATCATACTGAATGACAGAGCAGGCTCGAGAGGCCATATGCTCCTGTTGCTTGTGTTTTCATGTTCTTGTGGGAGTGCAACAATGATTCACTAGGCTGATTGAAGCAATGAAGTAATTATGCTATGAGGAGAGATTGAGTAGACTAGGCCCATATTCCCTAGAGTTTAAAGGGATAAGAGTTGATCTCACATAAAACTTGATTATTGATGGAAAAGGAGACATGCTGGTGAAGCTATTGGAACATGACTGGACTTCTCCCCCAGCCCTGACTCAGGCCGATAGTGTGGACGAACCTCAATCCACAAAACCTACTTGCTTTTAATACCTGTCCTAGCTGTTCCTTGTGATGGATGACGGCTCTGCTCTGTGCAGACATCAAAGATGCTCGTGCATCAGCAAGAGGAGAACCTGAGCAGTCCTCCCAATCACTGCCCAATAGGCAAACAGAGTCCCGGGTAAACCACGCACAGGACTTGGGACAGCTGGGCAAATTCCAGGAAATCCAGATGGTTGGTCACTCTCAGGCCTTGCTCACTGCCACTGCTCCAGTCCTTGGGCCTCACTCGCTGTTCCTCCAATCACAGGCTGTTTCTTTCTTTACAGTGAGCCTATCAGCAGTAAGCATGGGAGAGAATCAGCCTGTGATTGGTGGGTCAGTTTCTTCTGTGTCACTTTTTGTTATGGTGTTGACTGCAGTGATCCAAGCACATGGCTGAACTTCTACTATAATTATACTGGAGTTTTTATTGTAAAGTTCTTCAAAATGTTCCTGTATATATATCGATAAATGAAAATATATTAAGAACTATTTGAAAACAATGAAATTGCTGTTATATCACTAAATAGTACTAAAGTACGATTTCAAAAAATTGCCAAATTTTTGACCGGTCTGTAATTCTATCAAAATAGTGTGCATAGCTCACTCCTCAAAATCATCTTGACTTCTGGAATCATAAGGAAAACATTCTGGAACAGTAGGAATTCTGAAATCTGCCCATTTGCTAAATTCTCCATTTCCCAGTCTCTGCTTTCCTGGAAGATGCAAGAACCTCTGTTGAAAGTCACCAAAACGATCTTTGGCACCTGTACTAATCGCCCAGCTTTTACTGATTCATTCATCACAGAATATTGTTCAAAAATTATATACATATGGGATGAGAGAAAGTTAAAAATAAAAGGCAAAAATAAGAAACAAAAATGTGGGAAACCCTCAGCAGGTCAAAAAGATAATACTTTAGAGATAACTCCCATCTCTTTGGGTGAAAATCCACAGCTGAAGCATTAACTTCTCTCTCTTTCTCTCTCTCTCCCGATGCTGATAAGTGCCTCCAGCATCTTCTTTCTCTCTTTCAGATTTCAGCATTTGCAGTTTTGCCTTGATAAAAAATATAGCTGCTTCCATTAATGTGATTATACAAAAATACAAGCAACTACTGACCTTGAAGAGTCAGCAGAATTGTTTAGAGCAGTACACAGGGGAGTAAGGAGATAAAACATTAGTGGGAAAAAACATTTTTCAGTCTAATTTACTGAATCCAGTGCATTTCAGTATATAAATCAATAAAACTGGTTTATAACAAATGCTTTAACACTATCTTACTGCTTTCTCATATTGTATTGTTTTCAGTGTCAGACAGGTTTGTCTTTTTGAAGGGTGCAGTAATGCTCTTTTTTCACCAATTTATGGGACCTTTATTCAAGCTCATCAAGAGATAGCTATGGGTGACGTTAGATAAGGAATGCACTTGAAGGCAGAAGAGATAATGGCCCAGCAGGGTAAATGCATTACACTCCTGCTACTGTGCTTTGTATAAAAGCCATGCTAAGTGCTTAGGCTATTTGTTAAAATAAAGACCCTCCCCTGCCCCCCACCAAATCATAGCCTCTCGGAAACCTAATCTCAAGCAAATGCTGGTCATTCTCGAGAACTTGCAGGTAATAATTCCTGCATTCTTCCAAAATATTAACATCCAAAATCAAATTTAAATACATTCTACATAGGATTGGGACACAGACCTCTTTCAGTCATCTCCTCTGTCCCATTACTGGGACTGCAACCTACACAAATGACCTGGAGTAAACACGAATTAAGGATTAAAACAAGAAACCTGGGGTAAAGATTGTAGGGGATTTTTTAAAATTGTTCTTTTTTATTCCCTTTGAACATTTTATGAATTATAAAAATATTGGAAATTGAAAAAGGCTGCATTACTGACTGAGGTGCTTGGAACTGATAGGAGATGTGATGAAAACTCTAGGAATACATCCAACCAGAATTGGCAACCCATCACAAATGTGCTGGCTGTCGGCAACACTGATCCACTTTCACTTCCCCTTCCCCACAACGTAGACAGGTTTAAACAATCCTTGCCCACTTTGAGAATTCAGGAATTCTTAATATTTTTCATGTGCATCAATATCTTTAAATTGATATTTCTGTGAAAAGGAAGTTAAATCGAGAATTTGGTCTTGGTATTTACGAAACAACAATGAGTTACATTTCTAAAGGACTTTTAACATAACAAAATGTCTCAAAGCACTTCATGGGGCGTTAGCAAACAAAACTTGACAGTGAACCACATGAGGAGGTATTGGGACATGAGGTCAAGAGTTAGGTTTTGAAGAACGTCTTTAATGGGAGAAAGAGAAGTAGAGAAGCCAAGAGGATTAGGGAAGGAATTCCAGAGTTCTGAGCCTTGACAGCTGAAGGCGCAACCACCAAAGTTGGAGCAATTAAAATCGGATACTCGAGAGGCCAGAGTTGGAGCAGAACAGATACCTTGAAGGATTGTCGGTCTGGTGGAGATTACAGGTATAGGGAGAGGTAAGACCATGAAGGGATTTGTAAACAAGGATGAAAATTTTAAAATTGAAGAGCTAATGTTGGTCAGAGAATACTGGGGTGATGGATCAATGGGAGTTGGTGCGAGTTAAGATAAAGGCAGCAGAATTTTGGATGAACACTAGTTTTTGGGCGTGGGGGGGTGGTAAGAACATGGGAAGATGGTCAAAACTGTATTGAAATATTCAAGGCTAGGGGAAACAAAGGCATGGATGAAGACTTCAGCAATAGATGAGATGAGGCAGGGGCAGAGTTGGGCGATGTTACCAAGGTGGAAATGGGCAGTCTTAGTGAGAATGTAGGTATGTGCTTGGAAGCTCAGCTTGGGGTTAAATATGACACTGCAGTTACAAACAGTTTGGTTCAGCCTCATACCATTGCCATGGAGAGAGATGGGGCCTTAGAATTATAGAATGGTTATAGCACAGAAGGAGACCATTTGGCTCATCATGCCCATGCAGCTTCTCTGCAAGAACAACTCAGCTAACCCACTGTTCTTCTTTCTCCCATAGCATTGCAAATCCTTTCTCTTCAGATAATTACCCAATTCTCTTTTGAAAGCCAAAATTGAATCTGCCTCCATCACACTCTCAGGCAGTGAATTCCAGATACTAAGCACTCACTTCGTTAAAAGGTTTTTCTATATGTTGCCTCTGGTTCTTTTGCCATTCCATAAGACCATCAAATGTAAGAGCAGAAGTAGGCCATTCAGCCCATCGGGTCTGCTCTGCCATTCAATGAGATCATGGCTGATCTGATAATTCTCAACTCCACTTTCCTGCCTTTTCCCCAAAACCCTTGATTCCTTTACTGATTAAAAATCTGTCTATCTCAGCCTTGAATATAATTAATGACCCAGCCTCGACAGCTCTCTGCAGCAAAGAATTCCATAGATTCACTACCCTCTGAGAGAAGAAATTCCTCATTATCTCTGTCTTAAATGGACAACCCTGTATTCTGAGATTATGCCTTCTGATCACAAGGGGAACCACCTACTCAGCATCTATCCTGTCAAGCCCCCTAAGAATCTTATATGTTTTAATAGGGTCACCTCTCATTCTTCTAAATTGCAATGAGTACAGGCCCAACCTACTCAACCTCTCCTCCATAAAATCCCTCCATACCCAGGATCAACCTAGTGAACCTTCTCTGGACTGCCTCCAATGCCAGTATATCTTTCTTTAGATAAGGGGAGTAAAACTGTTCACAGTATTCTAGGTGTGGCCTAACTAGTGAATGTATAGTTTTAGCAAGACTTCCCTATTTTTTACTCCATTTCCTTTGAAATAAAAGCCAACATTCCATTCGCCTGCCTCATTATCTGCTGAACTTGTATGCTATCTTTTTGTGATTCATGCATGAGGGCACCCAAATCCCTCTGTGCTGCAGCTTGCTGCAGTCTTTCTCCATTTAAATAATATTCAGATCCTCTATTCTTCTTGCCAAAGTGCATAACCTCACATTTTCCCTCATTATACTCCATCTGCCAAGTTTTTCCCACTCATTTAACGTGTCTATATCCCTCTGTAGACCCTAGATCATCCTCACCACTTGCCTTCCCACCTATTTTTGTGTCTTCTGCAAACTTGTCTAGTAGATTCAATTCCCTCATCCAAGTCATTGGTATATATTGTAAATAATTGTGGCCCCAGCACTGATCCCTGAGGTACTCCACTACTTGCAGGTTGCCATCCTGAAAATGCCCCCTTATCCCAACTCTCTGTCTTCTATTAGTTAGTCAATCCTCTATCCATGCTAATATACTACCCCTAACACCATGGGCTCTTCTATTATTAAGTAGTTTTATGTGCGCTACCTTAACGAACAACTTTTGGAAATCCAAATATATTACATTTACTGGTTCCCCTTTATCTATCCTGCTTGTTACCTACTCAAAGAACTCTAATAAATTTATCAGGCATGATTTCCCCTTCAAGAAGCCAGGCTGACTCTGCTTAATTGTATTATGCATTTCTAAATGCTCTGCTGTTACATTCTTTATAATAGACTCTAACATTTTCCTAATGGTGGATGTTAAGCTAACTGGCCCATAGTTAGCTGTCTTTTGTCTCCCTCCCTTTTTGAATAAGTGTGTTACATTGGCAGTTTTCCAATCCCCTGGGGCTTTTCCAGAATCTAAGGATTCTTGGAAGATTACTACCGGTACATCCACTATCTCTGTAGCTACTTCATTTAATATCCCAGAATGCAACCCATCAGGTCCAGGGGATTTATCAGCTTTTAGCCCATTAGTTTCCATAATACCTTTTCTCCAGTGATAGCTATTGTATTTATTTCCTTTCCTACCTCCCCACCCCCACCCTTGTTTCCCCTTGATTATTTAGTACTTTTGGAATGCTATTAGTGTCTTCTCTGTGAAGTCTGATGCAAAATATTTATTAAACTCCTCTGCCATTTCCTGGTTCCCCAACATTATTTCCCCAGCCTCATTTTCTAAGGGGCCCATATTCTCTTTGGCCTCTCTTTTCCTTTTCATATATTTAAAGAAGTGCTTACTATCCATTTTTACATTACTTGCTAGCTTACCCTCATTTTTTTTGGTCATCTTTTGTTGGTTTTTAAAACTTTCCCAATCATCTGGCTTACCACTAATTTTTGCCACATTGTATGTTTTGTCTTTCAATTTGATACTATCCTTAACTTCCTTGGTTAAACATGATTTGTTTCTCCCCTTCCTAGAATCCTTCTTCCTCACTGAGATATATCTTTGTTGTGAGTCATGAACTATTTTCTTAAACATCTGCCATTGTTCATCAACCATCTTTTCTGCTAAACTCATTTCCCACTCCATTCCAACCAACTCTGCCCTCATTCCTTTGTAACTACCTTTATTTAAGTTTAGCATGTTTGTTTCCGACTCAAGTTTCTCACTCTCAACTGAATGCTAAATTCTACCATGTTATGGTCACTGTTTCCTCGGGGATCGTTTACTCTGAGATCATTTATTAAACCTGCCTCATTACACATTACCAGATCCAAAGTAACCTGATCCCTGGTTGGATCCATAACATATTGTTGTAGGAAACTGTCCCGAATACAATCTATGAATACTTGCTCGTAGCTACCTCTGCCAATTTTATTTTCCCAATCTACATGAAGATTAAAGTCACCCATGATTAATGTACTGCATTTTTTACATGCCCTCATTATCTCCTGATTTATTCTCTGTCCTATATTATAGCTCCTGCTCAAGGGTCTATAGACTACTCCCACCAGTGTATCCTTCCCCTTGTTATTTCTTACTCCACCCATATGGATTCTACATCTTCTGATCCAAGACCATTTTGTTGCCATCATACTTATTCCATCTTGTACTAACAGAGTTACCCCATCACCCTTTCCTTCCTGCCTGTCCTTTCAAAAAGTCACATACCCCTGAATGTTTAGTTCCCAGCTTTGATCTCCTTGTAACCACGTCTCCATAATGGCTATAAGATCATACCTATTAACCTCTATTCGTGCTGTTAATTCACTTATTTTGTTCAGAATACTACATGTATTTAAGTTAAGAGCCTTTAATTTTGCCTTTTCATCACTTTTTCCTCCTTTGACTCTATTTGCTGCTGTTTTATTATGTTTGTACACTCTGTCTGTTCCTGTCACACTCTGGGTATCATTTCCTAAACAGCTGCCCTGCAATGCTACCATATCCTTTTGCTTTGTAAGCCTACATATCCCCTTTCCAGAATCCTTCCCACCTCCATTTAGTTTAAAGCCCTCTCTACAGCCCTAATTATTTGATTCACCAGGACACTGGTCCCAGCATGGTTCAAGTGAAGCCCGTCCCACCGAAACAGTGCCCTTCTACCCCAGTACTGGTGCCAGTGCCCCATGAACTGAAACCCATTCCTCCCACACCAATCTTTGATCCACGCATTTAGCTCCTTGACTTTATTTAACCTATGCCAGTTTGCCTGTGGCTCAGGTAGTAAACCCAAGAAACTTGGAGGTTCTGCTTTTCAATTTAGCTCCAATCTGTTCAAATTCTTTCAGTAGAACCTCCTTCTAGTCCTATCAATGTCGTTGGTACCAACGTGGATGAGGCCAACTGGATCCCTCCCCTCCCATTCCAAGTTCCTCTCCAGACCTGAGGAGATGTCCTTAACCTTGGCACCGGGCAGGCAACACAGCCTTCGGGACTCACACTCATGGCTGCAGAGAACACTATTCATCCCCCTAATTATACCATCCCCTACCATTAGTACATTCTTATTTCTTCCCCCAACTTGAATGGCTCCCTGTACCATGGTGCCGTGGTCAGTTTGCTCATCGTTCCTGCAGTCCCCACTCTTGTTCACACAGCTTGCAAGAACCTTGTAACTGTTGGACAGTTGCAGGGACCAGGGCTCCTCGAATGCTACCCCCTGGGTTCCCATACCTACCTCACCTGCAGTCACACCCTCCTGTCCCTGATCACAGACCAAATTTTAATTACTTAATCTGAGGGGTGTGACCACCTCCTGGAACAAAGTTTCCAGGTAACTTTCCCCCTCCCTGATGTAGCACCTTCTCTTGTTCTCAACACTTCCACCAATGGGAATAGTTTCTCTCTATCTACTCTGTCCAGTCTCCTCATGATTTTGAATGCCCCTATCATATCTTCTTGAAGGGAAACAACATGGGCTCCTCCAATCTGTTCACGTAACAGAATCCCTAGCTCATCCCTGGAATCATCCTTGTGAATCTTTTCTGCACCCTCTCTAATGCCTTCAATCTTACCTGAGTAGTTTTGTGATGAGTCAATTGTATCTCAGTTGGTAGCACTCTTACCTCAGCAACACAAGGTTCTGGATCAAATCCCACTCAAGGGCTTGAGGTTAAAAAAAATATTGCGGGTGTGCTGTAGGTTTGGAGTTGCCCTGCCTCAGTGAGGTATTAAGTTGAGGCTCTTTCTGTACTCTCTGGTGCATGTTAAAGATTCCATGACCTTACTTTGAAGAAAACCAGACTGGGGAGTTCTCTCTGGTGTCCTGGCCAATATTAATCTCACAAAAACAGATTATCTGCTCATTATAACATTGCTGTTTTTTAGAGTTGCTGTGCGCAACTTGGCTGCTGAATTTCCTACATTACAACAGGGACTACACTTCAAAAAGTACTTCATTGGCTGTAAAGTGCTTTAAGGTGTTCAGTGGTTGTGAAAACACTGTATAACTCCAAGTCTTTCTTTTTGTCTTTTTGCCCAGAATTGAAATTGATGCTGCAGTTGAGGCCAAAGCAATGTTTTATAAAGGATCACCATAACCTCCTTGCTTTTTTACTCTATACCTCTATTTATAAAGTCCAGTAAGCCTTATTACTGTGACTGCTTTTTTAACCTGCCCTGTCACTTTTAACAATTTGTGCACATATAGCCCCCAGGCCCCTCGGTTCCCACATCTAGTTTAAACTAGATTGGCAGGGGATGGAAACCTGAGGGCAAATTCAGACAGGACAAATTCAGAGCAGGGACGGGGAGACAGAAAATTAGCGAGTGACTCAAAGACTGAAGAAGCAAGTATACAGCACAAGAATTTGGCAATCTTAAAAGGTACATATTTAAATACAAGGGTTATACCAAAAAAAAAGCCAATGAGCTGAGGGCACTGATAGACACATGGCAGCAAGATATCATTTCTATAGCTGAAACTTGGTTTAAAGAGGGACAAAAATGGCAGCTCAACATCCCTGGATATAGGGTTTTCAGGTAGGATAGAGAGGGGGCTAAAAAATTGGGGTGTAGCATTATTAGTTAAAGAATCAATTGTGAGGAGGGTGGATGTACTAAATGAATCATCAAATAAGGCCATATGGAATGAGCTCAGACATAAAAAAGGAGGGTCCACCCTACTTGGAGTGTACTATAGACTCCCAAATAGTGAAAGAGAGATATAGAAGAGTAAATATGTAGGAAAATTTCTGTGTGCAATAACAATAGGGCAATAATAATTGGGAACTTCAACTACCTTAATGTCAACTGGGATACGATCATTGTGAAGGGCACAGAGGGCACAAAATTCTTGAATTGCATTCAAGAGAATTGTTTTAGCCAGCACATAACAAGCCCAATGAGAGGGGGTGCAATTCTATTTTTAGTCTTAGGAAATGAAGCTGAGCAAGTGGATGAAGTAGCAGTGGGTGACCATTTTAGAGAGAGTGGCCATAATACGGTTAGATTTAGCATCATTATGGGAAAAGGTAAAGGCAGAACAGGACTAAAAGTTCTAAATTGGGGAAAGGCAAATTTTACGAAGGGGTGACCCGGTGAAAGTGGACTGGTTACAGCTACTAGAAGGGAAATCGGTGACAGATCAATGGGAGGCATTTGAAAGCAAGATTCTGTGGGCACAGTGTAGACATGATCCCACAAAGAAAAAGGGTGGTACTGTGAAATCTAGAGCCCCCTAGTTATCTAGGAGCGTACAGGGTAAGATAAAGCAGAAAAAGCAAGCTTATGCAGTCACAAAAAAATTAATACATTAGAAATCCTAGAGGAGTATAGGAAATAAAAGGGTGATGTAAAAAAGGAAATCAGGGAGGATATGAAAAATATTGGCAGGTAAAATCAAGGAAAACCCAAAAATCAGTACTTTAAGAACAAGGAAAGGACGGGGCCTATCAGGGATGTTCAAGGTAGCATGCGTTAATGCTGAAGATGTGGGCAGGGTTCTTAATGAGTGCTTCATCTCAGTCTTCACAAAAGAGAAGGATGATGCAGACATTCTAGTTAAAGAAAAGGAGTGTGAAATATTAGATACAATAAGTATAGTGAGAGAGGATGTACTAGAGGGCTGACTTCCTTGAAGGTGGATAAATCACCAGGGCCAGATGGATTGTATCCCAGGCAGTTAAAGGAAGCCAGGGAAGAAATAACAGATGTCCTGCAGATCACTTTTCAATCCTCACTAGATACAGACTTGGTACCAGAGGATTTGAGGTCTGCGAACATTGTACCATTGTTTACAAAGAGTGTAACGGATAGGCCAAATAATTTAGGCCAGTCAGCCTGACTTCTGTGGTGGGAAAATTACTAGAATAAATTCTGATAGCCAGGATAAACTGTCACTTAGAACGGCATGGATTAATCAGGGATAATCAGCATGGTTTTGTTAAGGGAAAGTCATACCTTACTAACTTAATTGAATTTTTTGAGGAAGTGACAAGGAGGATTGATGAGGGTAGTGCAGTGGATGTGGTCTACATGGATGTTAGTAATGCATTTGACAAAGTCCCACATGGCAGACTGGTCAGAAAATAAAAGCCCATGGGATACAGGAGAATGTGACAAGTTAGATGCAAAATTGGATCAGTGACAGGAAACAAGGGATTATGGTCAATGGATGTTTTTGTGAATGGAAAGCAGTTCCCAGTGGCATTCCATAGGGCTCAGTGTTGGGTTCCTTGCTGTTTGTGGTATATATTAATGACTTTGACTTAAATTTGGGAGGCATGATTGGGAAGTGTGAGGTAATACATTTTGGGAGGCAACATAGCAACTGGAAACACAATAAACAGAGGATATTGAAAGGGATAGAGGAAGTGAGAGACCTTGGAATGCACGTCCACAGGTTCCTGAAGGTGGCCGGACAGGTAGATAAGGTGATAGAGGATACATATGGAATGCTTCCCTTTATTGGACAAGATATAGAATACAAAAGCATGGATGTAATGATGGGACTGTATAAAATGCTGGTTAGGCCAAAGCTGGGATTTGGTGTACAGTTCTAGTCACTACATTACAGGAAAGACATAATTGCTCTCGAGAGAGTACCAAAAAGATTTATAAGAATGTTGCCAGCTATGAGGAAAATTGCAGCTATGAGGGAAGATTTGATAGGCTAGGGTTGTTTTCCTTAGAACAGAAGAGGCTGAGGGGTGACTTAATTGAGGTGTACAAAATTATGAATAGCCTAGATAATAGTAGACAGGAAAGATTTGTTTCCCCTAGCAGAGAGGTCAATTACCAGGGGGTACAGATTTCAGACAACTGGTAGAAGGATTAGAGGAGATATTAGGAAAACATTTTCACCCACAAGCAGGTACATGTCAAGAATTCAGTGCCCAGATTGATGGTTGAGGTCAAAACCCTCAATTCATTTAAAGGGTACCTGGATTTGCACCTGAAGTGCTGTAACCTACAAGGCTACAGACAGGAAGTTGGAAGGTGGGATTAAAATGGGTGGAACTTTTTTCAGCTGGCGCAGACATGATGGGCTGAATGGCCTCTTTCTGTGTCATAACTTTTCTATGGTTCTATGGTTCCATCCCTTTAGAATTGTACCCTTCATTTTATATTGCATCTCCTCATTCTTCCTTCCAAAGTGTATTGCTTCACATTTCTTAACATTAAGTTTCACCTGCCATGTGTCCATCCACTTCACTAGCCTGTCTATGTCTTCTTGAAGTTTATCATTATCTTCCTCACAGTCCCAAGTTTTGTGCCATCTGCAATTAATCATTAATATATATCAAGAAAAACAGTGGTAATAATACCAGTCCCTGGGGAACCCAATTATATACCTCCCTCCAGCCTGAAAAACAACTGTTCACCATTATTAAAACAGAATTACCTGGAAAAACTCAGCAGGTCTGGCAGCATCGGCAGAAAAGAAAAGAGTTGACGTTTCGAGTCCTCATGACTTTTCAACAGAACTGAGTGAATATTAGGAGAGGGGTGAAATATAAGCTGGTTTAAGGTGCGGGGCGGGTGTGTGGTTGTAGAGACAAGCAAGCAGTGATAGGAGCAGATAATCAAAATATGTCACAGACAAAGGAACAAAGAGGTGTTGAAGATAGTGATATTATCTAAACAAATGTGCTAATTAAGAATGGATGGCAAGGCACTCAAGGTACAGCTCTTGTGGTAGTGGGGTGGAAAGACTAGCAGGGCATACAAGATTTAAAAATAATGGAAATAGGTGGGAAAAGAAAAATCTATATAAATTATTGGAAAAAACAAAAGGAAGGGGGAAGAAACAGAAAGGGGGTGGGGATGGAGGAGGGAGTTCAAGATCTAAAGTTGTTGATTTCAATATTCAGTGCGGAAGGCTGTAAAGTGCCTAGTCGGAAGATGAGGTACTGTTCCTCCAGTTTGCGTTGGGCTTCACTGGAACAATGCAGCAAGCCAAGGACAGACATGTGGGCAAGAGAGCAGGGTGGAGTGTTAAAATGGCAAGCGACAGGGAGGTTTAGGTCATTCTTGCAGACAGACCGCAGGTGTTCTGCAAAGCCGTCGCCCAGTTTACGTTTGGTCTTGCCAATGTAGAAGAGACCGCATTGGGAGCAACGAATGCAGTAGACTAAGTTGGGGGAAATGCAAGTGAAATGCTGCTTCACTTGAAAGGAGTGTTTGGACCCTTGGATGGTGAGGAGAGAGGAAGTGAAGGGGCAGGTGTTGCATTTTTTCCATGGGCATGGGGAGGTGCCATAGGTAGGGGTTGAGGAGTAGTGGGTGATGGGGGAGTTGACCAGGGTGTCCCGGAGGGAACGATCCCCACGGAATGCCACCAGGGGGGTGAAGGGAAGATGTGTTTGGTGGTGGCATCATGCTGGAGCTGGCGGAAATGGCAGAGTATGATCCTTTGAATGCGGAGGCTGGTGGCGTGATAAGTGAGGACAAGGGGGACCCTATCATGTTTCTGGGAGGGAGGAGAAGGCGTGAGGGCGGATGTGCAGGAGATGGGCCAGACACGGTTGAGGGCCCTGTCAACGACCGTGGGTGGAAAACCTCAGTTAAGGAAGAAGGAGGACATGTCAGAGGAACTGTTTTTGAAGGTAGCATCATCAGAACAGATGCGACGGAGGCGAAGTAACTGAGAGAATGGGATGGAGTCCTTACAGGAAGCGGGGTGTGAGGAGCTGTAGTCGAGGTAGTTGTGGGAGTCAGTAGGCTTGTAATGGATATTGGTGGACAATCTATCACAAGAAATTGAGACAGAGAGGTCAAGGAAGGGAAGGGAAGTGTCAGAGATGGATCATGTGAAAATGATGGAGGGGTGGAGATTGGAAGCAAAATTAATAAACTTTTCCAAGTCCCGACGAGAGAATGAAGCAGCTCCGAAGTAATCATCAATGTACCGGAGAAAGGGTTGTGGGAGGGGGCTGAAGTAGGACTGGAACAAGTAATGTTCACCATTACTCTCTGACTCCTGGCACTCAGCCATATCTATGCTGCCACTGTCCCTTCATTCCATGAACTTTATCTTTGCTGCCAAGCCTGTTATGTTTTGGACGTTCGTATATACCACATCAACTATATTACCCTCATCAACCTTCTCTGTTCGTTCATCAAAAGAGTCAATCAAGTTTAATTAAACATGATTTATCTTTAATAAATCCATACTGGTTTTCCTTAATTAATCTATAATTGTCAAAGTGACTGCTAACTTCATCCTGAATTATCATTTCTGAAAGTTCTCACCACAAAGGTTAAACTGATTGGCTTGCTGTTGCTGGGCTTATCCTTACACCCTTTCTTGAACAAGGGTATAATATTTTCAAAACAAAAACAAAAATACCTGGAAATACTCAGCAGGTCTGACAGCATCTGCGGAGTGGAACACAGTTAACATTTCGAATCCGTATGACTCTTCAACAGAACTAAGGGAAAAATAGGAAAGACGTGAAATATAAGCTGGTTTATGGGGCAGGGATGGGGGTGGTGGGACAGGTAGAGCTGGATAGAGGGCCAGTGATAGGTGGAGATAACCAAAAGATGTCATCGACAAAAGGACAAAGAGGTGTTGCAGCTGGTGATATTATCTAAGGAATGTGATAATAAAGGTACAGATAGCCCTAGTGGGGGTGGGGTGGGGGGAAGGGATCAAAATAGGCTAAAAGGTAAAGATAAAACAATGGATGGAAATACATTTAAAATAATGGAAATAGGTGGGAAAAGAAAAATCTATATAAATTATTGGAAAAAAGGGGGATCGGAAAGGGGGTGGGGATGGAGGAGAGAGTTCATGATCTAAAATTGTTGAACCCAATGTTAAGTCCGGAAGGCTGTAAAGTGCCTAGTCGGAAGATGAGATGCTGTTCCTCCAGTTTGTGTTGAGCTTCACTGGAACAATGCAGCAAGCTAAGGACAGACATGTGGATATGAGATCAGGGTGGAGTGTTGAAATGGCAAGCAACAGGGAGGTCTGGGTCATGCTTGCGGACAGATGGAAGGTATAATATTTGCAATTCTCCAATCTTCTGTGGCTGCAGCTCACCAGCCTTATTTACCACACTGCATTCACAAACGTGTAGTATGTAGTCAGTGGCTAGGAAATGGAGTTTGTCATAGGGATTGAGGACAATAAGGTTGTGCCACTGTTTTTCAAATTACTTGAGTTTTAACTTACCCAGCTGGGGAACAGTATCCTCCATACAATGTTCTCTACCATTTAAGGTGCCTTTACATTGTATAAGGCCTGTGCCAGTGGCTCTGGTTCCTGATGTGTAATGTAACATCTTGCCTGGACCCATCCTTTGTTCCTTTACTTATCTCATTATCACCTTCTTTTGCCCTTGTACAACCATCCCTTTTGTAATTTAATCACTCCTTCCCTCCACCCTATCACCTTTTATTCTTTTCCTGTCCTCTTTAACTTCATTCTTATTTGCTTAAAAGCAATTTAATCTCTAACATCTTTTGATTTAATTAATAGTTATCGACATGAAACACTAGTTTTGTTTCTCTCTTCAGATGCTGCCTGACTGTGAAGTGTCTTGAGCATTTTCTGTTTTTACGTCAGATTTCTGGCATCCATATATTTTACTTTTATCCTACTACGTTAGCTGTGTCTCAGTTGGTAGCATTCTTATCCCTGACTCAGAAGGTTGAATGTTTATGTCCCACTCCAGATATTTAAGCACAAAATTTAGGCTGACACTCCAGTGCAGAACTGAAGGATTGCTGCAAGATAAGAGGTGCTATCCTTCAGATGAGATGTTAAACCGAGGCTGTGCCTGCCCTCAGTTGGAACTAAAAGATCCCATGGCACTATTTGACATAGGAGCAGGGTGGTTCTTCCTGGTACCGTGAAGAAGAGTCATACGGACTCAGAAATGTTAAATCTTGTCAGAATTTTTACCTCGTCAGGTGGGCACTTGTACGATATTTCAGTCGGCAAGCGTGCGCGGGAGCCGGTGGTTCCCCCGCCAACAATTAAAAGACTTATGAAGGCCATTAAAATAATTATTGAATTAAATTTTTCACTCCCCATCCAACCTTATGGTTAGCTAAAAGCAAAAAACTGCGGATGCTGGAAATCTGAAACAAAAACAAAAATAGCTGGAAAACTCAGCAGGTCCGACAGCATCTGCGGTGAGGAACACAGTTAATGTTTCAAGTCCATATAACTCTTCAACAGAACTAAGGAAAAATAGAAAAGACGTGAAATATAAGCTGGTTTAAGGGGGGTGGGGGGGTGGGACAGGTAGAGCTGGATAGAGGGCCAGTAATAGGTGGAGATAACCAAAAGATGTCATAGACAAAAGGACAAAGAGGTGTTGAAGGTGGTGATATTATCTAAAGGAATGTGCTAATTAAGGGTAGAAAGCAGGACAAGCAAGGTACAGATAGCCCTAGTGGGGGTGGGGTGGGGGGGAGGGATCGAAATAGGCTAAAAGGTACAGATAAAACAATGGATAGAAATACACTTAAAAATAATGGAAATAGGTGGGAAAAAAAAAATCTATATAAATTATTGGAAAAAAGGGGGATCAGAAAGGGGATGGGGATGGAGGAGAGAGTTCATGATCTAAAGTTGTTGAACTCAATATTCAGTCCAGAAGGTTGTAAAGTGCGTAGTCAGAAGATGAGATGCTGTTCCTCCAGTTTGCGTTGAGCTTCACTGGAACATTGCAGCAGGCCAAGGACAGACATGTGGGCATGAAAGCAGAGCAGTGCGTTGAAATGGCAAGCAACAGGGAGGTCTGGGTCATGCTTGCAGACAAACTAAAGGTGTTTCGCAAAGAGGTCACCCAGTCTGTTGCTGATCTCTCCAATGCAGAGAAAACCGCATTGTGAGCAATGAATGCAGTAGACTAAATTGAGGGAAGTGCAAGTGAAATGCTGCTTCACTGGAAAGGAGTGTTTGGGCCCTTGGACGGTGAGGAGAGGGGAAGTAAAGGGGCAGGTGTTGCACCTTCTGTGGTTGCATGGGTAGGTGCCGTGGGAGGAGGTTGAGGTGTAGCAGATGATGGAGGAGTGGACCAAGGTGTCCCGAAGTGAATGATCCCTGCGGAATGCTGCCAGGGCGGTGAAGGGAAGTTGTGTTTGGTGGTGGCATCATGCTGGAGTTGGTGGAAATGGCAGAGGATGATCCTTTAAACGCGGAGGCTGGTGGGGTGATGAGTGAGGACAAGGGGGACCCTATCATGTTTCTGGGAGGGAGAAGAAGGTGTGAGGCCGATGCGTGGAAGATGGGTCGGACACAGTTGAGGGCCCTGTCAACCACCGTGGGTGGAAAACCTCAGTTAAGGAAGAAGGAAGACATGTCAGAGGAACTGTTTTGGAAAATGGCATCAATAGAACAGATGTGACGGAGGCGAAGGAACTGAGAGAATGGGATGGAGTCCTCACAGGAAGCAGGGTGTGAGGAGCTGTAGGAGTCGGTAGGCTTGTAATGGATATTGGTAGACAGTCTATCACCAGAAAATGAGACAGAGAGGTCAAGGAAGGGAAGGGAAGTGTCAGAGATGAACCATGTGAAAATGATGGAGGGATGGAAATTGGAAGCAAAGTTAATAAATTTTTCCAGGTCCAGACTAGAGCATGAAGCAGCACCGAAGCAGTCATCGATGGACCGGAGAAAGAGTTGTGGGAGGGGGCCGAAGTAGGACTGGAACAAGGAATGTTCCACATACCCCATAAAGAGACAGGCATAACTGGGGCCCATGCAGGTACCCATAGCCACACCTTTTATTTGGAGAAAGTGAGAGGAGTTGAAGGAGAAATTGTTCAGTGAGAGAACAAGTTCAGCCAGACGGAGGAAGGTAGTGGTGAATGGGGATTGTTCGGGCCTCTGTTCAAGGAAGAAGCGGAGAGCCCTCAGACCATCCTGATGTGGGATGGAGGTGTAGAGGGATTGGATGTCCATGGTGAAGAGGAAGCGGTTGGAGCCAGGGAACTGGAAATTGTTGATATGATGTAGGGTGTCAGAGGAATCGCGGATGTAGGTGGGTAGAGACGGAACAAGGGGAGAGAAAACTGAGTCAAGATAGCAAGAAATGAGTTCCGTGGGGCAGGAACAGGCTGACACAATCGGTCTGCTGGGGCAGTCCTGTTTGTGGATTGTGGGTAGGAGGTAGAAACGGTTATGGTTGGCTGGCAGGCGATAAGGCCTTTGGGTTTTTTAGGAAACCATCATTCAAGGGCGGGATGAGGTTTCCAACGGCTATTAAAAATTAAATAAAAATTTTAACATTTCATTAATAACATGTCCCTGCTCATGTGACAGAGTCTGAGTGGACACGTATTGTAACATTTTAAAGTTCTTTATTTTTAATGTTTAAAATCTTCATCTCCCTGAGGCAGCTCAGTGCCTCAGGAAGCTTTTCCTGCACGCACCCATGCGCATGCTCGACGTTCCCCACTCACCACCACCCCCCCAACACAGGCAGCGCTGAGCACTGCAGCACGTGTTTCATGCTGGGCAGTCATTAATTGGCCCATCAGTGTGGAATTGCGGTCAGGCCCTGATCGCGGGCGGTGGTTGGCTTCCGGCCACTCCCACCCAAACCCGTCGAGCCTGTCTGACGTGCAAAATCCTGGCCTCTGTTTCTCTCTCCACAGATGCTGTCAGACCTGCTGAGTTTTTCCAGCATTTTCTAATTTTATTTCAGATTTGTGGCAGATGGAATTTAACCCTGAAAAGTGTGAGGTGATACACTTTGGAAGGAGTAATTTGACAAGGAAGTATTCAATGAACAGCATGACACTAGGAAGTTCTGAGGAACAAAGGGACCTTGGTGCGTGTGTCCATAGATTTCTGAAGGTGGAGGGGCATGTTAGTGGGGTGGTGAAAAAGACATATGGGACACTTGCCTTCATCAATTGAGGCATAGATTACAAAAGTAGGGAGGTCATTTTGGAATTGTATAGAACCTTGGTGAGGCCACAGCTGGAGTACTGTGTGCAGTTCTGGTCGCCACATTATAGGAAGGATGTAATTGCACTGGAGGGGTTGCAGAGGAGATTCACCAGGATGTTGCCTGGGATGAAACATTTAAGTTATGAAGAGAAGTTGGATAGACTTGGGTTGTTTTCGTTGGAGCAGAGAAGACTGAGGGGCAACCTGATCGAGGTGTACAAGATTATGAGGGGCATGGACAGGGTGGATAGGGAGCAGCTGTTCCCCTTAGTTGAAGGGTCAGTCATGAGGGGACATAAGTTCAAGGTGAGGGGCAGGAGGTTTAGGGGGATGTGAGGAAAAACTTTTTTACCCAGAGGGTGGTGACGGTCTGGAATGCAGTGCCTGGGAGGGTGGTGAAGGCGGGTTGCCTCACATCCTTTAAAAAGTACCTGGATGAGCACTTGGCACATCATAACATTCAAGGCTTTGGGCCAGGTGCTGGTAAATGGGATTAGGTAGGTAGGTCAGGTGTTTCTCACGTGTCGGTGCAGACTCAATGGGCCGAAGGGCCTCTTCTGCACTGTGTGATTCTGCGATTCTGTGATTTCCAGAATCCTTAGTATTTTGCTTTCATCCAATAAATTTATTTTGACTTGCTGTTGCTGCATCAGAAACCAGCACCAATAGCACTATTCCCACACAATATAAAAACACATCTTTATTATATGTAGGTGTGATAGGCTCTGCCCTGTCACAGGGAGACACAATGGTTGCAAAATTTTGATAGTGGGACTGTCTTCACACATTTAGTTAATGCAATGTGAACCACTTGATTCAACAGGAGATTTGATAACACATTTTTAGGGACATTACACTAATTCTTTTCTGTTTGAATTGTTTACACATAGAATTGCAAATGACAGAGGGTGAATATGTGTCTACTATCAGGTGCACTTCTCTAATGCTACTTTTATGTTGTGCTTGGAGTAGTCCCAGCACTTTCAGCTCTCAAAATGCAGGTCTCCAGCAGCTCGTCGCAATGCTGAAGTAATTTATAAGGTTTGTGAAGTCCAGTTGCTGGATCAAACATGTTTTTTTTAATTAACCAAGTTTCCCCGGATTTTTCAATTCTGAAAAGTTTATACTAGGGGGTCAGTGCTGACTGTGGAAGACCCAGGTATCGAGAGCCAATGAATCTGCCACCCCCTCCTTAAAGCCGTTATGAAAGCAGTTTAGAAAGTTCCAGACCAATTCAAAAATAAATTATCTTGCACAGCACATGGGAATTTTCTGTAGTAAGCTTCTGAATCGTTTCATTAGAAAAACCCTGCTGATAGTATTGTTAAAGATTGCCCTCCAGCTAAAGTCATTAAGACCTTTCTAATACTCTAAAGGCCCATTCAGAAATTCTGAAGCCCACAACTTTGGTATGCATGCTGTTTGTTTACACATGGCAATGTTTTATAGTTGCACCAAGATCACCACCAATACTATGAAAGAGCTGAATAGCAACTGGTAACAGCTAGGAGTGACCAATATACTGACAAAATGTCATTCTTTTTCATGATTGGGGGACAGCCATGGCAGATTAGTTATCAATTAATTATCAGTTGCATAGGTCAGTAACTAGCTGATCAGCCAACTCACTTTTCAATTAAATTATATTTAATGTTATAATAGGTACACTGTCAGATCCATAGTTCCTCCCTGAAACACAACACAAATGGTTTAATCTAGGAATGTATCCAGAGAATGTTTGTAACTGTGTGTGGATTAGCCAGAATAAAGGATATTGTATTTTTTAACCACACCAGGCAATTCTGGATGCTGTCACTGAAAAGGTAAGTCCCCTGCTTGCCAAACTGTGCCACACCCCCAACAATTGCCTCTTTCTTATTCTCCTGAGGATTCTTATCTTGAGGATAAGGTGGTAAAGAAAGCATATGGAAGGCTTTCCTTTATTGATGAGATATTGAATACAAGAGCAGGGATGTAAAGCTGGAACAGTATAAAATGTTGCTTAGGCCACAGCTGGAATTTTGCGTGCAGCTCATCTTCACCCAGTGGGTGCCACTTGGAATTTGCTGCTCGGATTGGTAGTGGAAGCAGAAACCCTGAACTCATTTGAAAGTTACCTGGATCTGCGCCTGAAGTGCAGTAACCAGCAAGGTGCTGGAAGGTGGGATTAGAATGGATGGCTGGTTTTTTATTTTTTCTTTTTCAACCGGCGCAGACACAATGGGCTGAGCGGCCTTTTTCTGTGGTTCTATGTTCTGTCTCAGACAATCGATCTTGCTGTCCCCACAACATTGGCAAGCTCACCAAAACTATCTTATGAGACATAGACAGAATTTTCTGTTCGGCGTGCAGGGGCAGGCCCCACTCGTCAACGCATAAAATGACGTGCAGTAAAATCGGGCGTGCGGCTCAATGTCACCACGCGTCATTCTGATTTTTAGGAGTCGGCTGCACGCCTGCCAAATTGTCAAAGGCCTGTTAAGGCAATTAATAAAGCAATTAAAGATATTGACAGGGCTGCCTGTCCAACCTTAAGGTTGGCGGGCAGGCAAAGAGCCCAAGCGGCTTTCGCATTTTTTATGGAACCTCATCCACAGGCAGGATGAGGTATCATGAAGGGTTTATTACATTAATAAATATTTTTCGAACATTTCAAAAGCATGTCCCAGTTCAGATGATGCTGTCACATGAGGGGACAAGTAAATGATTTTTCAGCTTCTTTATTTATAATTCACATCATGAAATTAATCTCCCTGAGGCTGCTCCGTGTCTCAGGGAGATTCCCGTGCACTTTTGCGCGCATGCGTAGCGCCGAGTGCTTCCAGATGCGTGGGCCAACATGGCGGCACACAGCCGATCGTGGGCGGCGATTGGCTCCGCTCCTGCCCTCAACCGGCCTGCCCAATGGGGAGAAACTTCTCCCCCATAAGACCATAAGGTATGGGAGCAGAAGTAGGCCATTTGGCCCATCGAGTCTGCTCCGCCATTCAATGAGATCATGGCTGATCTGACAATCCTCAACTCCACTTTCCTGCCTTTTCCCCATAACCCTTGATTCGCTTACTGATTAAAAATCTGTCTAGCTTAGCCTTGAGTATACTTAATGATCCAGCTTCTACAGCCCTCTGCAGTAAAGAATACCACAGATTCACTACCCTTATCTCTGTCTTAAATAGGTGACCCCTTACTCTGAGATTATGCGTCTGGTCCTAGAATCTCCCACAAGGGGAAACAACCTCTCAGCATCTAGCTTGTCAAGCCCCCTAAGAATCTTATATGTTTCAATAAGGTCACCTCTCATTCTTCTAACCTCTAATGAATACAGGCCCAACCTACTCAGCCTCTCCTCATAAGAAAATCCACCCATACCCGGACTCAACCTAGTGAACCATCCATGGGCTGCCTTCTATACCAGTATATCTTTCCTGAGATAAGGGGACCAAAACTGTTCACCATATTCTAGGTGTGGACTAACTAGTGCCATGTATAGTTTTAGCAAGACTTCCCTATTTTTATACTCCATTCCCTTTGAAATAAAGGCCAACATTCCATTTGCCTTCCCTATTACCTGCTGAACTTGTACGTGAGCTTTTTGTGATTCATGCACGAGGTGCCCCAAATCCCTTTGTGCTGCAGCTTTCTGCAATCTTTCTCCATTTAAATAATATTCAGCTCATCTATTCCTCCTGTGAAAGTGCATAAATTCACATTTTCCCACATTATATTCCATCTGCCAAGTTTTTGCCCACTTACTTAAGCTGTCTATATCCCTCTGTAGACCCATTGTGTCATCTTCACCATTTGCCTTCCCATCTATTTTTGTGTCATCCACAAACTTGCTACCAGTGCATTCACTTTCCTCATCCAAGTCATTAATAGATATTGTAAATAATTGTGGCCCCAGCACTGATCCCTGTGGCACTCCATTAGTTACATGTTGCCATCCTGAAAATACCCCCCTTACCCCAACTCTCTGTCTTCTATTAGTTAGCTAATCCTCTATCCATGCTAATATACTACCCCCAACACCATGGGCTCTTATCTTAATAAGTAGCCTTATGGGGGGATATCTTTTTGAACACCTTTTGGAAATCCAAATATATTACATCTACTGGTTCCCCTTTATCTATCTAGCTTGTTACCTCCTCAAAGATTTCTAATAAACTTGTCAGGCATGATTTCCCTTTCATGAAGCCATGCTGACTCTGCTTGATTATATCATGTATTTCTAAATGCTCTGCTGTTACACCCTTTATAATAGACTCTAACATTTTCCCAATGATGATGTTAAGCTAACTGGCCTATAGTTAGCTGTCTTTTGTCTCCCTTTGTAAGTAAGGGTGTTACATTTTCCAATCCTCTGGAACTTTTCCAGAATCTAAGGATTCTTGGAAAATTACTATGCATCCATTGTTTCTGTAGGTATCTACTTCCTTTAATACCTTCAGATACAACCCATCAGGTCCAGGGGACTTAACGGCCTTCAGCCCCATTAGTTTCCCTAGTACTTTTCCTCTAGTGATAGTTATTGTATATAGTGCCTCTCCCATTTTTCCCCTTGATTATTTAGTATTTTTGGTATGCTATTAGCATCTTCTACCATGAAGACTGAGGCAAAGCATTTATTCAACTCCTCTGCCATTTCCTGGTTCCCCAACATTATTTCACCAGCCTCATTCTCTAAGGGGTCTATGCTCACTTTGGCCTCTTTCTTCCTGTTTATATATTTAAAGAAGCTCTTACTGTCTGTTTTTATATTACTTGCTAGTTTACACTCAAAGTTTATTTTCTCCCTCTTTATTATTGTTTTTGGTCACCTTTTTGCTGGTTTTTAAAACTTTCCCAATCCTCCAGCTTACCACTAATCTTTCCCACTTGTAAGTTCTTTTTTTCAATTTGATACTATCCTTAACTTCCTTGGTTAATCATGGTTGGTATATTCCCTTACTAGA
This sequence comes from Carcharodon carcharias, assembly GCF_017639515.1. Lineage (NCBI taxonomy): Eukaryota > Metazoa > Chordata > Chondrichthyes > Lamniformes > Lamnidae > Carcharodon > Carcharodon carcharias. The sequence continues at coordinate 84,481,656 of NC_054472.1, read as the reverse complement.
ATACTTCTTCCTCACTGGGATATATCTTTGTTGTGAGTCATGAACTATTTTCTTAAACATCTGCCATTGTTCATCAACTTTCTTTTCTGCTAAACTCCTTTCTCAGTCCACTCCAACCAACTCTGCCCTCATTCGTTTGTAATTACCCTTATTTAAGTTTAGCACAGTTGTTTCTGACCTAAGTTTCTCGCTCTCAAACTGGATGCTAAATTTTACCATGTTATGGTCACTGTTTCCTCGGGGATCTTTTACTCTGAGATCATTTATTAAACCTCCCTCATTACACATTACCAGATCCAAAAAAGTCTGATCCTTGGTTGAATACACAACATATTGTTGTAGAAAACTGTCCCGAATACAATCTATGAATTCTTGCTTGTCGCTACTTCTGCCAATTTTATTTTCCCATTCTACATGAAGATTAAAGTCACCCATGATTAATGTACTGCCTTTTTTACATGCCCTCATTATCTCCTGATTTATTGTCTGTCCTACAGTATAGCTACTGTTAGAGGGCCAATAGACTTCTCCCTCCAGTGTCTTCTTCCTCTTTTTATTTTTTTACCTCGAACCATATGGATTCTACATCTTCCAATTCAAGATCGTTTCTTGCTATCATACTTATTCCATCTTGTACTAACAAAGCTACCCATACTACCCTTTCCTTCCTGCCTGTCCTTTCGAAAGTCACATAACCCTTAATATTTAGTTCCTAGCTTTGATCTCCTTTTAATCATGTCTCCGTAATGACTATAAGATCCTACCTATTAACCTATATTTGTGCCATTATTTCATTTATTTTGTTCAGAATACCATGTGCATTTAAGTAAAGAGCCATTAATTTTGCCTTTTTACCATTTTATCCTCCTTTGATCCTCTTTGCTGCTGCTTTTTTATGTTTGTATACTCTGTCTGTTCCTGTCACACTCTGGGTATCATTATCTAAATAGTTGCCCTGCAATGCTGCCATATCCTTTTGCTTTCTAAGCCTATGTATCCCCTCTCCAGAACATTCCCCACTTCCATTTAGTTTAAAGCCCTCTCTACAGCCCTAGTTATTTGATTCGCCAGGACACTGGTCCCAGCATGGTTCAAGTGAAGCCCATCCCACCGGAGCAGCTCCTTTCTACCCCAGTACTGATGCCAGTGCCCCATGGACTGAAACTCATTCCTCCCACACCAATCTTTGAGCCACATATTTAACTCCTTGACTTTATTTACCTTATGCCAATTTGCCTGTTGCTCAGGTAGTTCCCAAGATTATTACCTTGGAGGTTCTGTATTTTAATTTAGCTCCTAACTGTTCAAAGACTTTCAGTAGAATCCCCTTTCTTGTCCTATCAATGTTGTTGGTACCAACGTGGATGATGACAACTGGATCCCTCCCCTTCCACTCCAAGTTCCTCTCCAGCCCCGAGGAGATGTCCTTAACCTTGGAACCCGACAGGCAACAGTGCCTTCGGTACTCACACTCACGGCTGAAGAGACCTATCCCCTTAATTATACTGTCCCCTACCACTACTACGTTCCTATTTCCTCCCTGCACTTGATTGGCTCCCTGTACCATAGTGTCGTGGTCAGTTCTCTCATCCTCCCTGCAGTCCCCGCTCTTGTCCACACAGTTTGCAAGAACCTCGTAACTGTTGGACAATCACAGGGGTCTTGGCTCCTCGAATGCTACCTCCTGGGTCCCTATATCTGCCTCATCTGCAGTCATGCCCTCCTGTCCCTGATCACAGACCAAATTTGAATTACTTAATCTGAGGTGTGTCACCGCCCCCTGGAGCAAAGTTTCCAGGTAACTTTCCCCCTCCCTGATGTGGCGCAATGTCTGCAGCTCAGATTCCAGCCCCTCAACTCAGATCCAAAGTTCCTCGAGCTGCAAACACTTACTACAAGTGTGTTTGCTCTGGATCATCATGGTCTTCAACAGTGTCCACATGCTGCTGTAGCAACACATCACCTGTCCTGTCATCACTGTCATATTTAACTTAATTTATTAATTAATTACTTTAGCATTCCTGCTCTTTACACTTGAAGAATCCCTTGCTCTTTACACTTTGTTGTAGTTCATTTTTTACATCAGTATCGATCTTATACTTAACAAGCCATTTTTGAGAAAAAAAGACTAGAGACCCAAACACAAACTAAAGATTTACTTTTACTTTAAAGATGAGAAATACTCACCCATCCTACTCATCAATCAGCTGCTTTCCCTGTACTTGCATCACATTGTGGTTCATGACTATTTTGAGCTTTAAGAACAGAATAAACCTTAATTATTTACCAGATACTCACCATTTAACTGGGTTCTTCTCCTGTATCAGAGCAAGAATCAATTGCTGGAGGCTGAAAAAGTTTAGGCAAAAGCTAACAAACATGTCTTTCCCTTCACAAAAACAAAAACAGAATTACCTGGAAAAACTCAGCAAGTCTGGCAGCATCGGCGGAGAAGAAAAGAGTTGACGTTTCGAGTCCTCATGACCCTTCGACAGAACTTGAGTTCGAGTCCAAGAAAGAGTTGAAATATAAGCTGGTTTAAGGTGTGTGTGTGGGGGGCGGAGAGAGAGAGAGAGAGGTGGAGAGGGGATGTGGTTGTAGGGACAAACAAGCAGTGATAGAAGCAGATCATCAAAAGATGTCAACAACAATAGTACAAAAGAACATATAGGTGTTAAAGTTAAAGTTGGTGATATTATCTAAACGAATGTGCTAATTAAGAATGGATGGTAGGGCACTCAAGGTATAGCTCTAGTGGGGGTGGGGAGAGCATAAAAGATGTAAAAAAAAAATAAAAATAAATAAATAATTTTTTTTTTTTTTATAATGGAACTCTTTCTTGGACTCGAACTCAAATTTTGGATTTCCAGCATCCGTAGTTTTCTGGTTTTTATGTCTTTCCCTTCCTCCACTTAACTCCCTGAAGCACTCAGCTCTAGCACTCTATTGTAAGTCGCACTCAAGTGCCTGGGCTGGGAGGGACAGTTTGCTGTGGTTCTCCCACAAGTCTCATTGGACATGTGCTCCACTGAGATTGTGTCCTGACTGTGAGCAATTTTGTTTCTAAGTCTAAGGATCAGTTTGCAGAGCTCTGCAAAGTGGAGTTTAAAATTAGATTTTTGCACTAAGCCACATCATTTATTTTGCAAGTTACCTGGTGATTAGTATTTAAATACAGATTCTCTCTCTCTAGGGCTGTCAACTCTAGTTGGATGTGATCCTGGAGGTTTTAACACATGACTTCCCACTGTCAACGGCCCCAACCCATTTGTTCCAATTATTAGTCCTCTGACACATCCAACATCAAGCTACCTACCATTCCATGACCGTTTGAAAATGAAAAGACTTTGTAACCAACCTGGGTGGTTATTGACTGTCAGACATACAACCATTTCCAATCTGCAATATTTTATAACTAATAAACAAAGATGTTGAAAGAAGAACAAGTTTTTTTTATCCCCCAATGATTTTTCTCTCGGGTTGTTTCCAGCAGTGCCCAGGAAATCAATCATTAATTCCTAGAGGCTCCAAGGCTATCTCAATGTGAATTTCTCGCACATTATTTTCTTCCCATCACTAGGGACTCTTGCTGGAAAGTTCACATCCATAGATGTTTGTAGGCAACAGGGTTGAGCTTGGCTGCTCCCAACCCTATGATTGAAAAAAAACAAAAAAACTGCGGATGCTGGAAATCCAAAACAAAAACAAAAACAGAATTACCTGGAAAAATTACCTATGATTGAAAAGCCTGCTGACATTCACTATCTAGACTCAGATATGAAAACTGCCCAGTTGAACAAGGTTGCCAGCACCTACGGAGTTGTATCTCACCATACCCCATCCACCATGTTAAACATTCATTCCCTCCACCACCCCGACACACAATGGCAGCATGAGTACCATCTACAAGATGCACTGCAGCAACTTACCAAGTCTCCTTACACAGTAGCTTTCAAACCTGCAACCACTATCATCTAGAAGGACAAGAGCAGTAGCTTTGTGGGAACATCACCTCCTGTAAGTTCTCCTCCAAGTCACACACCATCCTGACTAGGCCAGCATTTGTTGCCCATCCTTAATTGCCCTTGAACTGACTGGCTTGCTAGGCTATTGCAGAGGGCATTTAAGAGTCAATCACATTGCTGTGGATCTAGAGTAGGCCAGACCAGGTGAGGATGGCAGATTTCCTCCCCTAAAGGGTATTAGTGAATAAGCTGGATTTTACAATAATGAATGATAGTTTCATGGTCACCATTACTGAGACTAGTTTTCAATTCCAGGTTTTTTTTAAATCAATTTGACTTTAAATTCCAACAGCTGCCAAGTTAGGATTTGAATACATGTCCCCAGACTAAAAGCCAGGGCCTCTGGATCATTAGTCCAGTGACATTACCACTATGCCACCATCTCCCCAAATCACTGCTCAGTTACTAGAGCTGGGTCAAAATCCTGGAACTCCTCTCTTAATAGCATTGTGAATTACCTGCACCAGTTGAACTGCAGCAGTTCAAGAAGGCAACTCACCATCACCTCTGAAGGGCAATTAAGGATGGACAACAAATGCTGGACTTGCTAGCTATGCCCACATCCCATAAAAGAATAAAAGAAAACAAGCACTTTCAAAATGATGAGGATAAAAAGGAAGAAAATTGGAACTGAAGGGGATGAAAGGAGTAAAAACAAAAAAACTGCGGATGCTGGAAATCCAAAACAAAAACAGAATTACCTGGAAAAACTCAGCAGGTCTGGCAGCATCGGCAGAGAAGAAAAGAGTTGACGTTTCGAGTCCTCATGACCCTTCGACAGAACTTGATGAAAGGAGTTCCTTTTTAACAGTGATATACATCAAAATCAGTTACACTTTTATACTACTTTAGTGTTTTAAATCTGTTATTTAGGACAGAAATCAAAAAAAGATAGATGTAAATGAAAAATGTAGCCAATTAACCCTGATAGAGCTGACTGGCTATGGCACTGTGGCACAGGAAGCCGTTCAAGCGGGGGGAGCAAGAATGAATGCAGTGGTAGCAGGGGATAGTTAGTGAGGGGGATTGAGTCTGTTCTCTGCAGCAAAGAGCAAGAGGCCAGACGGCTATGTTGCCTGTCCGGTGCCAGGGTTCGGGACATCTGCTCAGGGCCGGAGAGGAATTTGCAGTGGGAGGGCGAGGATCCAGTTGTCCTGGTCCATGTAGGTACCAACGACATAGGTAGAACTAGGAAAGGGGTTCTGCAAAGTCAGTATGAGGAGCTGGTTACCAAATTAAGAAGCAGGACTTCAAAGGTAATTATCCCTGGGTTATTATCTGAGCCCCATGCAAGTTGGCATAGGGCAAATAATATCACAGCGGCAAATGCGTGGCTCAAAGACAGGTGTGGGAGAAGTGGGTTCCGGTTTGTGGGGCACTAGCATCCGTACTGGGGAAAGTGGGGGTTGTACCGTTGGAACGGTTTACACGTGAACCATGCTGGGACAAGTGTCCTCACAAATCGCACAACTAGGTAAGTGGAGAGGGCTTTAAAGTAAACAAGAGGGGTGAGGGATCAAGCTTGGGTAGAGATAGCAATTCAAGGTGGAAAGCAAAATAGTAATATGAGAAATGAGAGTCAGAGAATGGCAGGAAGGGACAGCGAGAAAGAAACCTAAGAATACATCAACAGTCAAGATTAGATGTTACAAAGGTAACAAAAAGACAAAACTGAAGGTTCCCTATCTGAATGCACGTAGCATTCATAACAAAATAAATGAATTGATGGCCCACATTGAAGTAAGTAACTATGATCTGATAGCAATTATGACCATCACCATAAATGTCCTGAACCCTGGCACCGGACAGACAACATAGCCGTCTGGACTCTCACTCTTTGCTGCAGAAAACAGACTCAATCTCCCTCACTAACTGTGCCCTGATACCATTACATTCGTTCTTGCTCCCCCCCGCTTGAATGGCTTCCTGTACCACAGTGCCATAGCCAGCCAGCTCATCCACCCTGTCAGGGTTCATTTTAAGTTACATCCATCTTTTTTTGATTTCTGTCCTACATAACAGACTTACACCACTAAAGTATTGTAAAAATGTAACTGATTCTGATGTATATCACTTTTAAAAAAGAACTGACCTTCTATCTCCTTGAGTTCTAATTTTCTTCCTTTTTCTCCTCATCATTTTGAAGGTGCTTATTTTCTTTTATTCTTTTATGGGATGTGGGCATAGTTAGCAAGTCCAGCAGTTGTTGCCCATCCTTAATTGCCCTTCAGAGGTGATGATGATGATAAATAAATGTGTTCTGATAACAATGGAGATGTGGCTGCAGGACAACAATGATTGTTGGGTCCTTAATATTGAGGGGTTCATGACATTCAAGAAGAATAGGAAGCAAGGTTAAGGTGGAGGGGTAGCACCATTAATCAAAGAGGGCATTGGTGCAATACTTAGAGATGACCTTTGTTTAGGAGGTCAGGATATAGAATCGGTTTGGGTGGAGATCAGGAGCAGTAGGGGAAAAAGTCATTAGTGGGAGTAGTCCACAGGCCCCCTAATAGCAGCCACAGTGTTGAACAAAATGTTCAAGAGAAAATATTGTGTGCTTGTGATAAAGGGACAGCAAAAATCATGGGTGATTTTAATCTACACATAAACTGGAAATATCAGTTTGGCTGCAATAGCCTGGATGAGGAGATCTTAGACTGCTTTCGAGATAGTTTCTTAGAACAGCATGTTCTGGAACAAACCAGAGAGGAGGTTATATTAGGTTTGGTATTGTGTCATGTGACAGGATTAATTATTGACTTCAGAGTAAAGGCATACCGTGAGCACGGTATGATTGAATTTTATATCCAGTTAGAAAGGGAGAAGAGTAGGTCCAAGACTAGTATCTTAAACTTAAATAAGGGCAATAAGGGGATGAAAGCTGAGCTAGCTGAAGTAACCTGGGAAACTAGGCTAGAGGATAGATCTATAGAGAAGCAGTGGCAGACATTTGAGGGGATATTTCAGAGTATTCAGAATAAGTCCATTCCTACTATAAAGGAAAATTCTAAGGGGAGGACCCACCATCCATGGTTAAGTAGAGATGTTAAGGAAAGCATAAAACTTAAGGAAAAAGCATACAACTCCACAAAGGTGAGTGGCAGGACAGATGATTGGACAGAATATAAAGAATGGCAGAGAATGACTAAAAGATTAATCAGGAGAAAGAAATTAGAGAATGACAGGAAGCTAGGTAAAAATGTAAAAATGGATAGTAAGAGTTTCTAAAGGAACTTAAAAAGGAAATGAGTAAGCAAAGTGAGTGTTGATCCTCGAGAGAGTGACAGTGGGGACTTAATAGTAGATAATAAGGAAATGGCAGAAGAAATGGACAAATATTTTGCTTCTGTGTTCACTATAGAGGATACAAAAAACATTCCAGTAATTGCTGTAAATCAGGAGGTGAACAGGAGAAAGGAAATTGAAATCACTAGGGAAATGATACTGAGCAAATTAATGCAGCTGCAGGCTGGAAAGTCTCCAGGTCCCAATGGACTACACCTTAGGGTCTTAAAAGTGGTGGCTAATGAGGTAGTCGACGCGCTGGTGTTAATTTTACAAAATTTGCTAGATACCGGAAAGGTTCCATCAGAATGGAAAGTAGCAAATATCACCCCTCTATTTAAGAAGGGAGGGAGGCTGAAAACAGGCCATTTAGCTTGACGTCTGTCACAGGGAAGTTATTAGAATTGATCATTAAGGAGGTTATAGCTGGGCACTTAAAAGAGCTCAAGGCAATTGGGAAGCATCAGCATGGTTTTGTGAAAGGAAAATCATGTTTAACCATTTATTGGAGTTTTTTTGAAGGAGTAACATGCACAGTGGATGAAAGGGAGCCTGTAGACATACTGTACTTGGCTTTCCAGAAGGCATTTGATAAGGTGCCACATCAAAGGCTATTACGGAAAATAAAAGCACATGGTGTAGTGGGTAACATATTAACATGGATAGAAGATTGGCTGGCTGGCAGAAAGCAGAGAGTATGCATAAATGGGTCTTTTTCTGGTTGACAAGATGTGACCACAGGGGTCTGTACTGGGGCCTCAATTTTTTATGACTTACATCAATGACTTAGATGAGGGGAGTGAAGACATGGTAGCTAAATTTGCAGATGACACAAAGATAGGTAGGAAAGTATGTTGTGAAGAGAGCATGAGGAGGTTGCAGATGGATATAGATAGGTTGAATGAGTGGGCAAATATCTGGCAAATGAAGTTTAATGTGGGAAAATGTGAAGTTGTTCACTTTGGCAGGAAGAACAAAAAACCAGAGTGCTAATTTAAGGGAGAACAACTGCATAAATCTGAAGTGCAAAGGGATCCAAGTGTTCTAGTACATGGGTCACAAAAAATTAGTATGCAGGTACAGCAAGTAACTAAAAAGACTAATGGAATGCTATCCTTTATTATGAGAGGGATTGAACATAAAAGTAAGAATGTTATGCTTCAGCAATGCAGGGCATTGGTGAGACCGCACCTTAAATGCTGTGTGCAGTTTTGGTCTCCTTATTTAAGGAAGGATATAAATGCATTGGAGGCTGTTCAAAGGAGGTTTACTGGATTGATACTTGGAATGAGTGGGTTGTCCCTTATGAGGAAAGGTTGGACAGACTGGGCTTGTTTCCACTGGAGTTTAGAAGAGTGAGGGGTGATTTGATTGAAGCATACAAGATCCTGAACGGCCTTGACAAGGTGAACGTCAAAAGAATGTTTCCTGTTGTGGGTGAGTCCAGGACTAGGGGGCGCTGTTTTAAAATTAGGGGTCTCCCTTTTAGGACAAAGGTGAGGAGAAATTTTTTCTCTCAGAGAGTTGTGTGACTTTGGAATTCTCTGCCTCAGAAGGTAGTGGAGGTGGGGCCATTGAATATTTTCAAGACAGAGATAGATAGATTCTTGTTAAGCAAGGGAATCAAAGGTTACCAAGCTTGGATGGGAATGTGGAAATTGAAACACAAGATAATCAGCCATGATCTTATTGAATGGCGGAGCAGGCTCGAGGGGCCAAATGGTCTACTTTCCCATTTCTTATATTCTTATGATATGAAAAATTATATTATTTGTCCCTTCATAACAGAATGATTTAATAACATTAGAAATATTTTCCTTATTTTTCAAGCAGCTCCTTCAAATTGATGTGGAATTTTAATGGAAGAAAATGACCAGATTGGTTTAGCATTCTACTCTATATTTATATCTTTGATGATGAAAATTTCATTTTATAAGTGGCACTGACTTGTTTCCATGAGAAAATAACTAGGTAACAATAGCAGTTGTTGAAACAAATTAGTGATGTCCCTGTCCACAAAACAGCTGAAAGGCTCTCCGATAATGAGTTTTATTAACTCTCATAATGTCTGCAAAGTAGCACTGCATCAAATATTGAATCTATGTGTAGTCACTCCCAGAAGAGCCACTTACAGGAGCAAGTGGGTCAATGACTAATTGATCAGTGAAAGGTTCCTTGCTTCCAGTCTTTGCAAATGCTGCATGAAAATGGCAACAAGGGATGCACTACTCTGCCCAGTATGCAATATTGAAAGAGGAACAGAAATAGTAAAATGGTTTGTTTATTGCTGTAAATTTTTAATCATTCTGTGGAATTAAGGCAAATACTTTTCTTAAACCATACTGTTGATGCATAATTAAAATAAATCCCATTTTAAACAGTTTATTTTCTTGTGAAATGTTTCATCTTTAGAGACTTTATTTGATAACTGTTTTGCTCATGTTGAGTTGGGGATTTCAGATGAACAAGAGTACTAGGCAGTAGGGATGAGCCCAAATATCTGGCAGTATTGGCATGGGGTCTTTTGAGATGGGCTCTCAAGATCTGGGAGTATTGAGGAAGGGCTCCCAATGCTCCAGAAACACTGGAGAGGGGAATTCTAGGAACAGTGGGCCAGGTCCTAGGATTTGGGATCACTAGGAGAGGATATGAGGGACTTCTGGTAGATTTTGGACAGTTATGGAACAAAAGAGCATAAGAGTAACCACTACCCAGTTTTTGTGGAGTCAAAGTTCTATTTTCACACTGAGGGCACTCTACATTGTGTTGTTAACTGTGCTCACTGGGTTAGATTCAGAAAAGAGCTAACAACTCAAAACTGGGCATCCATGAGGTGCTGTGGGCCATCAGTAGCAACACAATCTGTAACCTCATGGCTTAGCATATCCCTCTTTATACCATTACCATCAATCCAGGGATCAACCCGAATCAATGAGGAATGTAAGAGAACATGCCAGGAGCAGCACTAGTCAAAACTAAAGAAGAGGTGCCAGCCCGGTGAAGTTACAATGCAGGTTAAACACCATACACTGCATGCTATACGGAGCTAAGTAATCCCACAACCAATAGATCAAAACTGCAGTCCTGCTGCATTCAGTCATGAGTGGTACTGGACAATTAAAGAACAAACAGGAAGAGGAGGTGGCTCCATGAACATCCCCATTATCAATGCTGGCAGAGCTAAAAACAAGGCTGAAGTGTTTTCAACCATCTTCAGCCAAAAATGCCAAGTGTACGATCCGCCTCAGGCTACTCCTGAGGTCCTCACCATCACAGACATTATCCTTCTCTCAGCTTGATTCACTCCACATGATATACATGATATCAAGTAACAACTGAACACACTGGATATAGTATAGGAGCAAAGGCTATGGCCCCTGACAACAACCTGTCTATAGTGTGTTCCAGAACCAGCCACACCTCTAGTCAAGTTGTTCCAGTACAGCTACCACACATCCACCCGACAAAGTGGAAAATTGCACAACTATGTCCCGTCCACAAGAAGCAAGGCAAAACCAATCTGACCAACTATTGCCCCATTAGTCTATTCTTAATCATCAGCAAATGATGGAAGACTTTGTTGATGGTTTTATCCAGTTGCACTTACTCAGCACTCACCAAACCTCAGTTTGGATTCTGTCCGGGCCATTCACTCCAAACCTCATATACAGCATAGGTCCAAACATGGGCAAAGGAGCTGAATTCCAGAGGTGAAGTCTTCACTGAATGGCGTCATACCTAGCACGAAGGAAAGTGGAGACCCAGGACATTACTGCAGAGGTTCATCAGGGCAGTGCCAAAGGCTCAAACATCTTCAGCTGCTTCATCAATCACATTCCCTCCATTATAAAGTCAGAAGTGAAGATGTTTGCTGTTGATTGCACAGTGTTCACTTCACAGTTATCCAAATAAGGCAGTCATGTCCACATTCAGTAAGACCTGGACAACATTCATGGCAGGTAATATTGGTGCCACACAACAACTATCTCTAACCACCAGCCTCTTGACACTAAATGGCATTTCCATAATTGAATCAAACTATCAAGATCCAGGAGGTCACCATTGACCAGAAACTTAACCGGACCAGGCACATAAATACTGTGACTGCAAGACCAGGTCAGAATCTAGGTATTCTGCACTGAATTATTCACCTGCTGACATCCCAAAACATTTCCACCATCAACAAGACAGGGGGCAGGAGTTTGGAGTCTAGTGGAATAGTCTCCATTTGCCTGGGCTAGTGTAGCTCCAACAACACACAAGAAGCTTGTCATAATCCAGGACAAAAGCAACCTGTTCATCACCCTGAACAGTCATTCTCTACACTATCAAGCACACCATGACTGGAGCGTGTACCATCTACAAGAGGCACTACAGAAACTCACCAAGGCTTCTTTGACAGCATCTCCCAAGGCTCACCACCACCTTCTCAAGGACAATTAGGGATGGGCAATATTGCAAGCCTTTCCAGCAGCGTTCACATTCCTGGAGCGAATAAAATAAATGTTGCTCTCTCCACCACTGTTGACCAAGATCACAAAAAATGGTCTGTCCGTGAATTTATGTTCTTGGATAATCGATACAGCCAAAACATTTCTCAAAAAAACCAATGCATGTCCTTAGCATAATATACAAAGCAATCAATCTGCCTGCTTAACAAAATAAGTGTAACTCCCTCAAGCCAACTGACAAGTACTAGTAAGTAGAATTCAGAGACTGAAGCAAGATGAAGTAGGTCACACTCTGGGTGTACTGATTTCCTCCAGAATTTGAATTAACCTGTGCGCTTTTTAAAAAATTTTTGTGGGATGTGGGCATCAGTGGCAATGCCAGCATTTGTTGCCCATCTCTAATTGCCTTTGAGAAGATGGTGGAGAGCTGTCTTCTTGAACTGCTGCAGTCCATCTGGTGTAGGTATGCCCACAGTGCTGTTAGGGAAAGATTTCCAAGATTTTGACCCAGCGACAGTGAAGGAATAGTGATATAGTTCCAAATAAAGATGGTGCCTGGCTTGGAGGCGAACTGCAGGTAGTGGCATTCCCAAGCGTTTGCTGCCCTTGTCCTTCTAGGTGGTAGAGATTGTGGGTTTGGAAGATGCAGTCGAAGGAGCCTTGGTGAGTTGCTGACGTGCCTCTTATATATAGTAAATACTGCTGCCGATATGCATTGGTGGTGGAGGGAGTGAATGTTTAAGTCGGTGGATGGGGCACCAGTCAAGCAGGCTGCTTTGTCCTGCATGGCATTAAGCATCTTGAATGTTGGAGCCACATTCTTGCGTGCAAGTGGAGAGTATTCCATCACACTCCTGACTTGTGCCTTGTAGATGGTACAGGTTTTGGGGAGTCAGGAGGTGAGCTATTCACCACAGGATTCCTGGCCTCTAACCTGCTCTTGTAGCCACAGTATATATTTGGCTGATCCAATTCAGTTTATAGTCAATGGTAACCCCAAGGATGTTGATGGTGGTGGAATTCAGTGATGGTAATGCCATTGAATGTCAAGGGGAGATGATTAGATTCTCTCTTGGTAGAGATGGTTCTTGCCTGGCACTTGTGTGGCCCGAATGTTACTTATCAGCCCAAGCCTGAAAGTTGTCCAGTTTTTTCTGCATATCGGTGTGGACTGCTTCAATATCTGGGGATTAGTGAATAGTGCTGAACATTGTGCAGTCATCAGCAAATATCCCCACTTATGACTTTATGATGGATGGACGGTCATTGATGAAGTGGCAAAAGATGGTTGGGTCTAGGGGACCCCGAGGAATTCCTGCAGCTATAGCCTGGGACTGAGATGGTTTGCTTCCAGCAACGACAACCATTTTGCTTTGTGCTAGGTATGACTCCAGCCATTGGAGAGTTTTCCCCAATTCCCAATGAGTTGAATTATGCCAGGGTCCTCAATGTCACACTGACTCAAATGCTGCCTTAGTTTCAAGGGCCATCACTCTCATCTCAACTCTTGAGTTCAGCTCTTTTGTCCATGTTTGGACCAAGACTGTAATGAGGTCAGAAGCCAAATGGCCCTGTCAGAACACAAACTATGTGTCAGTTAGCATGTTATTGCTGTGTAAGTTCCACTTGGGATCACCGTCAACAACAACTTGCACCACTTTCTTGATGATCGAGAGTAGGCTGATGGGGTGGTAATCGGTGGGATTGGATTTATCCTGCTTTTTGAGGATTGGACATACCTGCGCATATTTCCACATTGCCGGGCAGGTGCCAGTGTTGTAGCTGTACTGGAACAGCTTCGCTAGGGACATGGCTAGTTCTGGGGCACAGGTCTTCAGTACTCTTGTTGAGATGTTTTCCAGGCCTCTAGCCTTTGCAGTATCCGTTGATTTCCGCTGTTTCTTGCTATCACGTGGAATGAATCGAAATGGCTGAAAAATGAACATCTATGATGCTGGGAACCTCAGAAAGAAGCATGTTGTAAGGACAAATTATAAGGAGACAGGATAACAGCATCAAGGGAAGTACAGCACAAAAGCATATTTTAGTTTTACAAACACTTTTGCATATACAAAAAAGCTGCCTGTAAATTGAATTAACTACATTTTTGAATTGCCATCAACTCGCACAATATTTCTTCAAATTCTTTTTCTTAATAAATGAATCCTTTGTTTTCTTTTAACTCTCTGACTTTATTATGCTGCTTTTACAGGTTAAAAAATTGAACTTGGAGCATTTTGCTGTTATCAGAGCAACTTGAGTCGTCTGCGTTCTGAAGTCACCAAACAAGAAAATATTGGGATTTTACTGAAGAAAGTTGAATTCAGTCAAATCCAGTGCAGGAACTTTAAGAGTGAATTTCTTAAGCTTCATTCTGTTCTTCAAACTGTGTACGAGCCTTATCACGTGTAAGGAAAATTGGCATTCTCTTCCAGTTTTATTTTAAATGTGTTTGCATTTCTATACTTTTGCCAATTTTTCTTTTACCTTACTCTGGAGATTCAGTTGAGCAGGCACAGAAGCCTTTCAATATCTCACCAGTGCTCATATGTAAGTTTAGACGCTGAGGAATGAACTTTCTTCCTCATCCCTGGGTTGGGATAGTGGTGTGGAATTAAGGAAAATTTGGGTGGTGAAGCCTATTGCCACCTCATTACTTGACCTGACCAGATCTGAGCCCCACGATTGGAGGGAGAGAGACTAATAGCAGACTCCTCCCCCAACTCCTCCTCATCCTCCAATCCGGCCTCCAATAGTCTTGCTTTGTCTGCCAACGTCTTCAGGGCTACCAATCATCCGCTCATTGGGCTGCCTCTGCTCTTTTAATTACCTGGCTTTTTCCTTTGATGCTGCAGCACCTTGGAAGGTTTCTGGGATGGGAAATGTCAAATTCCCTCTCAGCAGTGGTATTCCTTCATGGAACCAGTCGTGTGTTTGCATGAAACTGGATCATGATTGTGCTGAGATAAAAGCAAAATACTGCAGAAGCTGGAAATCTGAAACAAAAACAGAAAGCGCTGGAAAAACTCAGCAGGTCTAACAGCATCTGTGAAGAGAAAAATAGAGGTAACGTTTTGAGTCTGTATGACTCTTCTTCAGAGCCCTGAAGAAGAATCATACAGACTCGAAACATTAACTCTATTTTTCTCTCCACAGATGCTGTTAGACTAGCTGAGTTTTTCCAGCATTTTCTGTTTTTGTTTCATGGTTGTGCTGGTTGTGTAGAGGCAATAATGGAAGCTCCACCTTGCTGGAACATTGCTGCTCAAGTATCGCAGATTGATAAACTATAACAGTTGAGCTGCAAAGGATTTTCACATTTGGGAACATTTTACTGATTATGTAAATAATCACCTATGGTTAATGAAGTTAAGTCAAATATTGATTACTTTTGGCATTCCAGTAGTGAAGACTGCCTCTACTCTATTTCCAGTTGCACAAAATCATAGGGTAGGTATGGATGAGGAGGGTCATTCGCCCTATTTTGGCTCATTCATACAGAAATAATTTGAAGCCTATAACCGCGCCCCCTCCTTTAATTTGAAAAAAAATTCATTCGCGGGATGTGGGCTTCGCTGACTGGGCCAGCATTTATTTCCCATCCCTAGTTGCCTTTGAGAAGATGGTGGTGATCTGTCTTCTTGAACCGTTGCAGTCCATGTGGTGTAGGTACACCCACAGTGCTGTTGGGGAGGAAGTTCCAGGATTTTGACCCAGTGACAGTGACAGTGAAGGAATGGAGATATATTTCCAAGTCAAGATGGTGAGTGACTTGGAGGGGAACTTCCAGGTGGTGGTGTCCTCATCGAACTGCTGCCCTTGTCCTTCTAAGTGCTAGTGGTTGTGGGTTTGGGAGGTGTTGTCTAAGGAGCCTTGGTGAATTCCTGCAGTGCATCTTGTAGATGGTACACACTGCTGCTGCTGTGCGTTGGTAGTAAAGGAAGTGAATGTTTGTGGATGTGGTGCCAATCAAGTTGACTCCTTTGTCCTTGACAGTGTCCAGCTTCTTCAGTGATGGTTGGATTCTCTCTTGTTGGAGATGGCCATTGCCTGACACTTGTATGGCGCGAATGTTACTTGTCAGCCCAAGCCTGGATATTGTCCAGGTCTTGCTGCATTTGGACATGGAATGCTTCATTATCTGAGGAGTCAAGAATGGTGCTGAACATTGTGCAATCATCAGTGAGCATCCTCACTTCTGACATTATGATGGAAAGAAGGTCATTGATGAAGCAGCTGAAGATGTTTGGGCCTAGGATACTATCCTGAGGAACCCCTGCAGTGATGTCCTGGAGCTGAGATGACTGACCACCAACAACCACAACCATCAGTCTTTGTGCTAAGTATGACTCCAACCAACAGAGAGTTTTCCCCTGATTCCCATTGACTCCAATTTTGTTAGGGCTCCTCGATGCCACCCAGCTGCCATGATGTCAAGGGCAGTCACTCTCACCTCACTTCGAGAGTTCAGCTCTTTTGTCCATGTTTGAACCAAGGCTGTAATGAGGTCAGGAGCTGAGTAGCCCTGGCAGAATCCAAATTGAGCATCAATGAGCAGGTTATTGCTAAGCAAGTGCTGCTTGATAGCACTGTTGATGACCCCTTCCATTAGTTTACTGATGATCGAGAGCAGACTGATGGGGTGGTAATTGGCCGGGTTAGATTTGTGCTGCTTTTTGTGTACAGGACATACCTGGGCAATTTTCCACATAGCCAGGTAGATGCCAGTGTAGTAGCTGTACTGGAACAGCTTGGCTAGGGGTGCGGCAAGTTCTGGAGCACAAGTCTTCAGTACTGTTGCCGGAATGTTACCAGGGCCCAAAGGCTTTGCAGTATCCAGTGCCTTCAACTGTTTCTTGATATCATGTGGAGTGAATAGAATTGGCTGAAGACTGGCATCTGTGATGCTGGAGGAGGCTGAGATGGACCATCCACTTGACACTTCTGGCTGAAGATTGTTGCAAATGCTTTATCTTTTGCACTGCTGTGCTGGGCTCCTCCATCAATGAGGATGGGGATATTTGTGGAGCCACCTCTGCCAGTGAGTTGTTTAATTATCCACCACCATTCATGACTGGATGAGGTGGGACTGCAGAGCTTAGGTTTGATCCGTTGGTTGTGGGATCACTTAGCCCTGTCTATCATTTGCTGTTTGTGCTCTTTGGCAAGCAAGTAGCCCTGTTTTATAGCTTCACTAGGTTGACATCTCATTTTTAGGTATGCCTGGTGCTGTTCCTGGCATGCCCTCCTGCACTCTTCATTGAACCAGGATTGATCCCCTGGCTTGATAATAATGGTAGAGTGGGGGATATGCCGGTCCATGAGGTTACAGATTGTGTTTGAGTACAATTCTGCTGCTGATGGCCTACAGTGCCTCATAGGTGTTTGAAATCTATCCCTTTTGCACGGTGGTAATGCCACACAACACGATGGAGGGTATCCTCAATATGAAGGTGGGACTTCATCTCCATAACGACTGTGCGGTTGCCACTCCTACTGATACTGTCATGGACAGATGCATCTGTGGCAGGCAGGTTGGTGAGGATGAGGTCAATTTTGCTTTTCCCTCATGTTGATTCCCTCAACACCTGCCGCAGACCCGGTCTAGCAGCTATGTCCTTTAGGACGCGGCCAGCTCGGTCAGTAGTGGTACTACTGAGCCACTCTTGGTGATGGACATTGAAGTCCCCCAACCAGAGAATATTCTGCGCCCTTGCCACCCTCAGTGCTTCCTCCAAGTGATGATCAACATGGAGGAGCACTGATTCATCAGCTGAGGGAGGGTGGTACGTGGTAATCAGCAGAAGGTTTCCTTGCTCATGTTTGACCTGATGCCATGAGACTTCATGGGGTCCAGAGTCGATGTTGGGGACTCCCAGGGCAACTCCCTCCCGACTGTATACCACTGTGCCATCACCTCTGCTGGGTCTGTCCTGCCAGTGGGACAGGACATACACAGGGATGGTGATGGTGGAGTCTGGGACATTCTCTGTGAGACAGCTCTCCCAATTTTGGCACTAGCCCCCAGATGTTGGTAAGGGGGACTTTGCAGTGTCGACAGGACTGAGATTGCCGTTGTCATTTCTGGTGCCTAGGTCGATGCCGGGTGGTCCGTCCGGTTTCACTCCTTTTTTGTGACTTTGTAGCGGTTTAATACAACTGAGTGGCTTGCTAGGCCATTTCAGAGGGCATTTAAGAGTCAGCCACATTGCTGTGGATCTGGGTTCACATGTAGACCAGACCAGGTAAGGACAACAGATTTCCTTCCCTAAAGGGAAGGGTATTAGTGAACCAGATGGGTTTTTACAACAATCAACAATGGTTTCATGGACATGATTGGACTTATCATTCCAGATTTTTATTGAATTCAAATCCCACTGTCTGCTGTGGCAGGATTTGAATCCCGGTCCCCAAAACATTCCCCTGGGTGTCTGGATTACTAATCTAGTGACAATACACTATGCCATTATCGCCCCCTAAATATCATCACCCCAATGACATTATCTCACTGTTCATGATTGAAGAGTTTTTCCAATGCCCCACCTTCTCAATGTGTTGTGAGTTTGAATCATATATCTTGCCATCTGCCTTATTTAATTGGAAGTCATGATCCAGATTTACTTTTTCAGCAGCAGTTATTATCTCACACTCACATAACATAAGACCACCTCGTTAATTGCTTTGTCCTTACATTGTCATGTCTGATGTTAAAGGTAAGCTCTTTTCAATAACTCCAGAGTTTGAATGTCTCTCTTGTAGCTCAGTGACCAGAACTGGGCACAGAAAGACCATGGGTAGGATTTTATGTCTGTTGGGTGGGCAGTGCGGGAGCGGGAGCGGGAGCAGGCGCAGACCCGATCGCTGCCCACGATTGGGTCCATGCCCCCATTTTATGCGGTTGGGCCAGTTAAGGCCCTCCCAGCATGAATAGTGGCTCCCAAGGACAGTGGGGGTGGGCGGGTGGTGGCGGGACTGCTATGTCCAATGGCGACCTGGCGGCCTGTTTAAAAGTGCTCCTGCAGCCTTACAAAGGCTGCCAAACATGTCCAGCAGAAGGGCTCCCCGGAGCACTGCTGGTAAGCAGGCCAGGCAGGAGGATAGGGCATGGAGGCACTGTGCCTCTTATTTCTCAGACAATTGCCTTGCTGCCCTCCTCAAGGAGGTGGCAGCATGGTGGGAGGTCCTCATTCCAAGGAACGGGAGGAGGAGGCCACCCCCCACATGACCAAATGTGCCTGGGAAGAGGTGGCAGAGATAGTGAGCTCCCGTGATGTGGTGCGATACACCTAGATCCAGTGCCACAAGTGTTTCAACCACCTTTTACACTCTGGAAGCTTGAGTACCATGTTGGCATTGGTCACTTAACCCAGCAGGTAGGCTTTCCCCTCTGGCCACCCCCCTGCATGGAATCATTGACAGCATGTGTCTTTCACTGGGTGGGCCAGCAAGTATTGGCCTTGCCAAGGTCACCCTGAGAGAGTGGTGATGAGATGGGTTCTGCACCTGCAGCATGTGGTACAGTGACACCCACATTACTGTTTTGGAGACAACCTGGAGGATCTGCACCTTGGCGCAGTGCTGACATGCTGGAAGGGGAGCTTCCATGTGGCGGGGCACTGATCCATCTTCTGCCCTTTGTGTTCTATGTGCTTACACCTCCTTGCTTTGCAAGGTTAAACCGTGTGGTGCCAAATGAGATGTAGGCTGCATTTGGTCAAGGGTGGGTGCTCAGACCTGACATCTTTGTGTGAGTGTGTGGCAGCTGCAGGGTGAGGAGGCACTAGAGCCTGCAATGTTCCACTCTGGTCAGGGTGAGGTGGCAATGAAGAGAATCCAGGTACAAGTAGCACTAATCAATGCTCTCCTCTCCTTTCCAGGAGAAGAATGCCCATTATGCCATGGTTGAGGGCTGGCGGAGCACCGGCCCAGTTGGCCATCATTACCAGGTTCGAGCAGGAGGCCCTCAATCTGGAGAGGCGTCATGTGCCCAGGTCCATCTGTGTTGTGAGGCTGGGGTGCCACGGGCAGGTATGTTAGCCCAGCACTGAGGTCACCATCAGTGTCCCAGTAGCCATGGCACTGCTGAATATTCAATGGTTGAAGTTTGCAACATGGCTTGACCATTGCTTATAGAAGGATGGGCGCATACTGATCCGGGGGACAGGGATGCACATTGACATTGTCTCCACGTTAACTGATCCACTGTCCTTGTTCTTCCTTTCAGCATCAGCGGATCAGGGACGGAAGGAGGTGGCACAGGAGCGCCCTCTCACACCTGAGGGCCCTAAAGTCTCGAATCTGCCAGTGTCACACCATCTCTGGCAGGCAGGCACCATTGCAGATACTGGCACCTCGGTAGGAATTGGATCTTCGGCTAGTGTCCAGGGGCACAGCGGTGAGGGCACTTCACAGTCACTGGAGGAGCTGGCGGAGACAGAGAGAGTGCCCATGGTGCAAGCAGTTGGAGGACTGCAGGGGACCAGGCACGTGCTCAGTTGGTGGTTGATGATGTACCCCTGGAGTCGCCCATGAGGCAGAAAACGCTGTAAGTCCAGCAGGGTGTGTGGGAGGATCTGACGGAGATACATGAGGCTATGCTTGGCTTCGTCTCCTTGGTGGAGGAGTCCACGGAGAGAGTGGCGACTCTCACGGAGAGGGTCCTCCAGGAGACCAATCAGGGCTTCCTGGGGATGCACTCTGACCAGCAAGCCCTCACATCGGCATTAACCTCAGCTGGTCAGTGCCAGTGTGGGAGATAATCTGGGCACCAAGTTTCCCAGCTCAGTGCCCATCCAACTACGGTGAGCAGGGAGGTCCAAGGCGACCTCACGTCGGCGCAGCTGCTGCCTGTCGTCTCTGCAGCTCCTCTCAGGGCGCTCCGGATGAGGGCGGCAGCTCCTCCGCCCCTCTGCCAGTGGCCGTTGCATCCGATGAGACTGCGGCAACTGGGGAAATGCCAGCTGTGGAACTGGCAGCTCCGTCTCAGGTGGGGCCAGCACAGGCTCCACAGGCCAGAGGACGGCCGCCAAGGTCATCGAGGCCAACAGGACAGCAAAGTGGGCAGGCTGTCTCAGATGCCAGTGCCAGTGAGGGGACAGCACCTAGACATTGCACCCGAAATCATAAATTTAAGGCACCTTAGGCACACCACGGGTTTCTCACTAGTGCCCCGCAATGAAGTCATGATTAGTAGGTGTGGTGTTTTACACCTTTGTCATTTTTTTCCTGAAATTCATTTTGTTATATCATTAAATTTAAACATGTGACCATAGCTGAGGGTGCCTCTTTTCCTCTGCAGGTGGATGGTTACCCATGATATTATGAGAGAGTTGTGTCACATTGAGCTTTATTGACAAGGCCCTTAGTTAGTGTTCCTATCCAGGCAGATTTAGCACTCAGGTATCGAGTATGGAGCTTGCAGCACAGGCTTGTGTTGGAGGTCCATTTGTGGTGTTCTAGCTGAAGGTTCGTTAGATTAAAGCCTCCCGGGTGTCCATGCCTCCCTGGAGTGCACAAAGGATAGGGTCTACCCCCTCAGTATTTCCCTGTGCGTGCTCATCCTCAGATTCACTGCTGGACTCATTGTGTGCAGTTGCAGCCACTGTGTCTACATCATCTTTGTCCACAGCGTACCCCCTTTCCAGCGTAAAATGTGGCGAGCACAGAATGCGACCACTATCAGCGACACACAATCTGGGGTGTACTGGAGTGTGCCTCCTGAGCGGTCCAGGCACCGGATGTGCATTTTGAGAAGACCAATGGCTCTCTCCACCACAGCCCTTGTGGAGGTGTGGCTCCTCTTGTACTGCTGCTCAGCTTCTGATATTGGATGGCGGAGAGGTGTCATGAGCCACCTTTGGAGAGGATAGCTCTTGCCACCCAGCAGCCATCCAACCAGCCGGGCTGGAGCACTGAAGAGCCTCAGCTCTTGGGAGTGTCTGAGGATGTAGGCGTTGTGGGATATGCCTGGGTACCTTGCAAAGACTTGTTGAATCTGCATCCTGTGATCACACACTATCTGCACGTTCATGGAGTGGAACCCCTTCCTGTTGACGAAGGCACCGGGCTCACCTTCTGGCGCCTTAATGGCCACATGTGCGCAGCCTATTGCACCCTGGACACGGGGGAAGCCAGCAATCGCCGCGAAGCCTCTGGCTCACTGTGTCTGGCTTACCTGGTCCCAACGGAAGTGGATGAAGGTCAATGCATATCTGAACAGAGCATCTGTAACCCGCTTGACACAAGTGTGGACAGCTAATTGAAAGACACCGCAAAGATCACCCACCGACCCCCGGAAGGAACCAGAGGCATAGGAGTTGAGGGCATCTGTGACCTTTAGAACCACTGGCATGGGGTGTCTGCCTACACAGTTAGGAGAGATCTCAGTGCCAATAATCTGACAGATATAGTTGACTGTCTCCCTTGAGAGACGGAGCCTCCTTCGGCATTGTGCCTCAGACAGATTGAGGTAGCTGCTTCGCCGCCTGTATACGCTGGCAGGATAGTGGCGTCTTCTGTGGCCCTTTCCGCCTTGGACTTGCTGTTGGCCCTGCGCCCCTTGTACCTGTGCCTCTCCTCCCAAAGGTGGCTCCCCTGGAGGCTCAATGTGCACTCATGGCCTCCTCCCCCTTCTGGCCTTCCCTTCCTCCTCAGAGGAGATGCCTCCAGTAAAGAGCACAACTCCCATTCCCATGCTAAGGGAAGGCTTCCCGAAACCTGAAGGCCCCCAAAAGGATCTTCAGTGTAGATTGCTGACCTGAAGGTTGTGAGTCCTGTCCAAGCAGCTGGTATGAGTTTTGAAGTATTTCTGCTCACACAGGCACTATCAGTAACTTCTCAAATTAAATATCTGACTGAGCACATTTGCGACCCCGCTGACCCCTTTTGTGGATGAGGTTTATACAAATGCGTGCTACCCGCCTGCCCATTATGCCCATACGATGACCTGAAGATCGCATAGGCCTCAAAAATCGCTGTCAATTGGTGCCTCAAGGGCCTTAAGTAGCCTGTTAATTAATGGAGGGCACGCATCGGACATCATCGCGAGCCCGTCCAATGAAATATCGCAATGGCGCACGGTGACTTCGGGACCGTGCATCATTTTACGCATCGACATGCGGATCCCGCCCCCGCACACCAACAGGAAAATTCTGCCCCACATCTGACACAATTTAGAAACAATTTCTAGCAAATGAATAGAAAAAAGCTACTTTCAGTAAACATCTTCTTTGTTGATTTAATCTATTTAAACCTTACCCTTGTATTAAAAACTGTCGCGATAGAATTCTATTTGGATTTACTGTTACACTGCCAGCGATATTAATTTGTTGGAATATGAAAACTCTATTAACAATGATGAACATAGTTTAATAACTCTTACTGCATCGACAGAGGAATTAACATTTTGTCAGCTGCTTCATTGAGGCCAAAAGGCATCAAAATATTTGATGCATCCAATGAAGTAATTCAACCAGGTAATGAATTTTGCCAAGCTTTCAAGTGCATATATTTTCTATAAAACTGTGTGCCAATTAAATTCCAAAAATATTTAGAGAGAGAAATTCTAACTTAATGTATCATCAGACAGCTGTAGATTCAGCTTTCAAATGACCTTTATTTGGCGTAGCATAATTTATTTTGTTTGTTTTATGCCAATATTCCTTTTGCTACCCACATACGAACAAAAAAGGTATATGGGCTTGAAGTTATTCTGTGCACACAAGAGTAATAATGAGCTTCCCCTAAGCAATTTTATCCTCTCTATTCCTCCCTAAAGAAATGCCACAGTTCCATAGGCAACAATCGACCTCTCTTCCCTTACCCAAATGGCAATTATTTCTGAGTGATCCTTGATGGTGAACATTTGTAACTATTCAACCACAGGAGAACCACAGCCAAGTTTGTTCCTGACCTCATTTGGCATCCATGCCTACACTTACTTCCAGCAGGAGTCACTGGATAGTGATCATGACTAAGAAGCTAGATGATTTTTGCCTTGTATGGGTCAGCTACTGTTGAATTCTTTTTAACAGTAACTGCCTCAAAAAGGGTGATGATAGCTAACAGGTGCAACCAACCCTCATATCTTTTCCTATGCAGAACAGCTAGTCTGTCCGGCTGTAAGCTGCTCCTTAGAGAGATCCAGCTTTCTTGTTACTTCTGGTTTTTAATTACAGACATATGCTGTTAGATGCTGTACCTGTCAGATATGGCAGATCTCTGATACAAGGGTTTACACTGCCTTTGATTGAATACTATTGTTAAAATAATAACTTTGAGTTTTGGACAAGAATAATGCATTTTATTTATTCTTAAATTATCTTAGACTGAATTAAAAACTACAGGATACAAGATAAATGTATCATCTGTATACAACATAATCTACAGATACACTATTTGTGTTAATTTATTTTATTTGTTCACAAGATGTGGGCGTCACTGGCTAGGCCAACATTTATTGCCCATCCCTAATTGCCCTTGAGAAGATGGTGGTGAGCTGCTACTGTCCACAGTGCGTTGGAGAGGGTCCCAGGATTTTAACCCAGTGACAGTGAAGGAACAGTGATATAGTTCCGAGTCAAGATAGTTTGGAGGGGAACTTGCAGGTTGTGATGTTCCCATGCATCTGCTGCCCTTGTCCCTCTAAGTGGTAGAGGTCACGGTTTGGAAGGTGCTATCAAAGGCAATTGATTAATTATTAGATAAACAAATCTATCAAATTGTGATGGCTACAAATATAAACTCTGGAATATAAATTAATCTGATATTCAGATGCACATACAAAATTTCTTCGTCTATTATTTTCATCTATCTTACCCACCAGCTACTTGTGCTTAAATATTTTTGTGTATGCTGAGAGCTGGAGATACAGTCTGGTATCAGCCTTCACATTAATCAAATGATGTTCACGAACTCATCTATATGGAGGGGAACAAAATACAAGATGCAGCTGCTCCTGCCGTATCGTAACTGCCTTGGCATTCCATACCTCAGTTGTCCATTATTTAACTAGACCATTGGTTCCATTTCCAGTATATTATATAAAAAACAAATACTTTTCAGAAGTTATATATGATTCTGTGAAAGGTTTCTTATTGTAGTGGATCAATTATTCTGTTTTCAAGTTCCTAAATCCCACTCCACATTATTATTCACTTCTACCTCAACATGAGGCCCTCCATCACTGAAGCCCTTATCCACATTTTGGCCACCTTTGCAATGGATTTCACAATTATCCTTTTCAGTGATCTTCTATCCTGTATCCTCCTTAAACTTTCTTATTCTCTCCTATACTCTCCGGTTCATCTATCACCTCTGTCTTATTGAACCTAGCATGGACCAGGTCCCCTAAGGCAATACATTTAAATCCATGTCACCTTTCTTGATTTACATTGATTGGCTCAGGGTAACTCACCCAGATCTCAAGTCCCTGTGTTCACACTTCAGTTGTCCAATTGTCCCATTTTGTGCAAGCCCCCATCCCTTTTGCCCATCGTTGGTGACAGAACTTTCAGCATCTGGGGAACTGTCTCTAGAATTCCATCACCAGATCTCTTTGCTTCTTCATTTCCCTCAGGACCTTTAAAAACCTTCTCACAGTCTACCTTTATCAATCAAGCAGTGGAGAGTATTCCATCACATTCCTGACTTGTGCCTTAAAGGTGTTGAACAGGCTTTGGGGAGTCTGGTGGTGAGTTACTTGCCACAGAATTCCTAGCCTCTGACCTGCTCTTGTAACCACAGTATTTATATGGCTAGTCGAGTTCAGTTTCTGGTTAATGGTAACCCCCAGAATGTTGATAATGGGGGATTCAGCAATGGTAGTGCCATTGACTATTAAGGGGAGATTATTAGATTCTTTCTCGTCGGAAATGGTCATTGCCTGTCACTTGTGTGGTGTGAATGTTACTTGCCACTTGTCAGCCCAAGCCTGGATATTGTCCAGGTCTTGCTGCATCTGAACTGATACTACTTTGGTAACTGAGGAGCTACAAATAGTACTGAACATTGTGCAATCAACCCCACTTCTGACCTTATGATTGAGGGTAGATCATTGATGAAGCAGCTAAAGATATACTACCCTGAGGAACCGCTTGCAGCAATGTCTTGGAATTGAGATAACTGACCTCCAAAAACCACAACCATCTTCCTTTGTGCTAGGTATGACTCCAACCAGCAGAGAGTTTTCCCCCTTGTGATCCTTGGGAGGTGCTAAAAAGGAACCATGGTGAGTTTCTGCAGTGCATCTTGTAGATGGTACACACTCCAGTCATGATGCACTTGATGATGAGAGAATGGCTGTTTAAGCTGATGCCAAGTAAGCAGGCTGCTTTGTCCTGGATCATGTTGAGCTTGTGTGTTGTTGAAGCTATACTAGCCCAGGCAAATGGAGACTATTTCATTACACTCCAAACTCCTAACTTCTGTCTTGCTGATGGTGTAAATGCTTTGGGATGTCAGGAGATCAGCTACTCATTGCAGAATATCTAACACCTGACCTGGTCACAGTATTTATGTGCCTGGTCCAGTTAAGTTTCAAGTCAATGGTGAGTTCGAGGATCTTTATAGTGTGAGATTCAATGATAGAAATAGCAATTAATGTCAAGGAGTTAGTGGTTAGAGATAGTCGTTGCCTAGCACTTGTGTGGCACAAATGTTACTTGCTACTTATCAACCCAGCCTGATTTTTGTCCAAGTCTTATTGAATGTGGTTGTGACTGCTTTATATTTTAAGAGCTGTGAAGTGAACACTGTACAATCATTAGCGAACATCCACGTTTTTGATTTTATAATGGAGGGAAGGTCATTGATGAAGCAACTGAAGATGGTTGAGCCTTTGGCATTGCCCTGATGAACATCTGTGATGATATTCTGGGACTGAGATGATTAGTCTCCAACAACCACAACCGTCTTCTTTTGTGCTAGGTATTACCCCAACCAGTGGAGACTTTTACCCCCATTATTATTGACTTTCATTTTGCTAGGTCTCCTTGAAGTCACGCTCGGTCAAATGCTGCCTTGAAAAACGGCAGTCAGTAGTTGGGAATTCAGAGGATTCCCTAGTGACCAAGAGGGTAAAACGACTATCCTTTGGAAGGCAAAGTAATTTAGACGAGAGGGTTCCAGATTCAGTATCCAGTCCAAATTAGCTGATCTCAGCAGAGCTGTATGGTTGCAGCACCAGTATCAATGCCCCAGACCAGGGAGAAGAAAATCTTCCAGGGTTCCTATTGCTGATTGTTATCTGCAAAAAGTGTATGTATCTGGATGGACATTAGTTGACAATCAAGCTATTAATTCAAGACGTAGACTCACATATGAAGAATGGCCAGTTGAGTGTGATACCATTATCTTACGGACTGTGCTGCAAGAGACATTGATTTCAGACAAGAGAGAGAAGAAAATTGAAAATAAGGCAAAGGCAATGGGAATACATTCAAATATAGTTCAGGGAACAGGGTAACATTCAAGTTAATGGGACATAGCAAATGGCTACAAAGCAGAAGAGAGAGAGAGTAAAAGCAACTGCTCAGTATGGCAAAAGGTGGAAATGGTGTTCCACGAGGATTAATGCTGAGACCACTTTTACATAAACATTATGGAGTCAGGAATTGGAAGTACAATTCTAAATTTGCAGATGAACTAAATTGAGTGGCATAGTTAATACAAAGGAAGAATGCAACAAAATAGAAGAAGGCATTAATAAAACTGCAGAATGGTATGTAAATGGAAAATTAACTTCAACATAGATAAGCATAAGGTAGAGCATTTTGATTGGAAGAATAAGGAGGGCACATACCGCTTGGATAATTAAGGAGGTAGATAAGCCAAAGGATCTAGGAGCACACATTCACAAATCACTACAAATAGTGAATCGGGTTAATAAGGCCATAGAAAAAGCAAACCAAGCACTGGGGTTCATTTCTAAAGGGATACAATGGGAAGTCATGGTAAACTTGTATAGAACATTGGTTAGATCATACTTGGAATGCTGTACACAGTACTAGTCTCCATATTATAAAAGGGAAAGAGAGGCACAGGAAAAAGCGCATATATGATTCACAAGGATAATACCAGAACTGAGAAGCTATAACTATCAGGAAAAGACTGGACAAGCTGGGGCTCTTTTCTCTGGAAAAAAGAAGCTCAAGGGGATGATCTTGTAGAGATCTATAAGATATTGAAGGGGTTTGAGAGGGTAGATGTGGAGAAAATGTTTCCACTTGTGTGGAAAACCAAAACAAGAGATCATAAATTTAAGATAGTCACTAATAATGGGGATTTCAGGAGAAACTTCTTTACCAAAAGAGTGTTGAGAATTTGGAACTTGCTACCATAAGGACTAATTGAGGTAAAGAGCATAGATAGATTTAAGGGAAGCCAGATATGCTCATGAGGGAGAAAGGAACAGAAGGATACGTTGTTAAGGTTAGATGAAGAAATATGTGAGGAGGCCCATGGGGAGTACCAGTATAGACCAGATCGGCTGAATGACTTGTTTCTCTGTTAATATAACTCTATGCAACAACAGTTTTATATCTAGATTGGGTATTGATGTTGAGCAGGAAGAAACTAAAAATGTTATTTTGATAACAAAGCACCCTCAAAATGAAAATTAATTACATTTTGCAGCAGTTTTCAGTCACATAAATCAGATGCTACACCAATCCCACATGCAGATACTTGCAGGGAGGTAGGGCATTGCAATAATCTGTTCAGCAACACACACTATTTCAATTTCAGGAGTGCATTTTGAACCTTTATTTTTTTTCTCTTTCCTTGAAATCTTCCCCTTCACTCTTCTTGAAAGGAGTGTAGTGACTAATGATTTGGTGGAATCCTATGAAAACCCATAGCTAAAGTGCCCACTCTAAATTAGCAAAATTAGATGCTTGCTATTCAAGTATGATCCTGCCTCCTCTCGATGCACTTTCCAGTAGTGGTCAGTAAATAATAATTGGGAATGGGAACTTGATCATTTTTACAGCACCAAATCTGTGAGCCTCTTTTATATAGTTTAATGGCAAACAACATGGGAGATATGGGAGCTTGACTTTCTGAATCATCAGAGAGAACTTTTGTTCTTGAATGGTATATTGGAATAATTAACAATCTCACATTTATGCAAAGTTAGGCAATCTCTGGGCATTTCCATCATTACTTTTTTATGGCTGACTGAATTACTTTCAAAATCTGTAACTTGAGCAGAGGTACAAGTAATGCCCTGAGTGGCTTATTAGTTGCGGAGTGTGTCATATTGTGTTTCAACATGTGACAAAAGACAAATTAAGGTTGATTTGCCTGCAAGAATTGTAGAGATAATTACAGGTGTTGTTTTTGTCTTGAGCAAACCAGACTGTATAATTAGTTTGTTACATTTTATAAAAGGAAATGACCTACACATGGCGAAATTTAGCCCTTGGAAAGATGCCTTGGGTAGAACACTTCATATTGATCTCCAATTTCTTTGAGAATGGAATTTTATGGCCATATTAAATGGTAAAATAAAAGTTGCAAAATTCCAAATATTTATGCTCTGAGCACTCAAATATAAGGGTATTTAATTATAACTCAGTTATAGAATTCTGCAGTACAAAAATACAAAGGCATTCCTAAAACATGGCACAGCAGTGAAAAGATGTTTATTATTTAGCTGTCCATTTGCTATGGCATTGCTCTGGATAGAGTTTATATTTAACATTTGCAGATTTAGATGGACAGTATAAAACATCGACATTATGCTAGCTTTAACTTAGTGCAAGAGTGAAAATATTTTTTAAGTTCTCTCCTCTTCTCCTGCCTCAAATCTTAGCCAACATTTTCATTTATATATAAATACTACAGGTGCTGGAAATTTGAGATAAGGAGAGAAAAAGCTGGAAATACTCAGTAGATCAGGCCGCATCTCTGGAGAGAAACATAAGTTTCAGGACAATGATGACCTTCCATCAGACCCTTCATTTATATGTTCCTCTTCACACTAAGAGTGATCAACACATGGAATAAACCTGCAAGTAGGAGATTAGATTAGTAGCAGTGAGGACGCTGCAATCAATCTCATCACTTAAGACTAAGAAATGTAAAAGAATCCAGGTTTCCTGCTTCTGATCAGTATCCAAATGATCCCTGTGAGAATCAGCATGTGTGCAGGCATTGGGTGAGGACAACATCAGGCTCAGCTGTCGAAGCCATCCATAGAAATATGACCTGCTATAACTGTCATTTTTTTCTCTCAACATATATAACTATTTGGGTGAGGCACTGGAGCTTGTTTAGCACCAATAAAAGCTGTACACCAGCAGGAGTCACTAGATCAGCCACAGGAAACCTTGCTGACTTCCCCTTTGCCCAACCCAGAGTGTGTTGAAGCTAACTGTAGTGTTTTAGCATCCTGGCTGAGATTAGTTCACTCATAATAGACTGAAAATCAAACTTGGGACTTTCTATTCCTTGTGGCTGCACTAGTGAAGCTGCACTTCACATTCTTATTTAGGGATTGTCCTATAAGGGGTTAAGAGTGCCTACATCAACTTCACCAATCAATACTCAATAACAGTGCATTTTCTCATCTCTCTTTATTGAAAAAACAAGATTTAGCAAAAGAAAATTAGCTGCATGAATAGGTTTGCCTTTTACACATAACATTGATTTGCTTGGCTCCATAAGGCTTGTGGTCTTGTCTAACCATTTTTTTTTACTAAATGTTGAATTACACACATTTTCTCTCTGGCACTCTGGCTACTGATAATTAATTCAAATATCCATTCTTCAGAAAATCTAACAGAGTTTTACGTGGGTGATACATTTCATTGCTGCCGTGCTATTTTGAAGACATTAAACTGACTGCAAAAAGAGGAAAACAAATAGCAAAACTGTATCTTTAAATTACTGGATCCTCAGAAAATGCAAAACTGTATCTTGTCCATCATGTATTCTCATGAACAATAAGTATTTCAGCTTGTTGTTTGATTTGAACTTTTCTTTAAAACACAGCTTGGGTCAGTAACACTTTCAAATTGCTCTGGTACCTCCAGAAATTAAAGAATTATCTCCAGGACACTGCTGCAAGCAACCCAGGAATGGTTGGTTGACTGGCAATCAAAAATCATCCATTTGGTTTATGAAGACTCTATTTCCTTTCCAGTTGGATGGGGAAGGTGATGCACTGCATGTATGCGCAGTTTGGACAGCCTGGGGCATAAGTGTAGGAGCAGGCCAATTGGAGGTAGAGGGTCATGTGATCAGACTTCAGGAATGTGCCCAATCAGAGTTGGCGATTCTGTGCATTGTGGTGGAATAGAAAAAATCCACATGGCAAAATGCTTTATTGGGCAGAATTTTCTGCCCACCGAGCGGACGGGCCTGATCCAATCTCCGGTGGGCAGGGAGCCGATCCCCGCCAGAGAAGTGGGTCCCGCCGCCATTTTAAGAGGGCAGGCCAATTAAGGCCCGCTCAGCGTGACACCCGGCGGGAAGCACCATGTGCTTCCTGTGCGGGCGGGGGGGCTTTCCCCAAATGCAACTGTGCTCTTTCGTGCATGTGCATGAAAAAGCGCACATCTCCCTGAGGCTAAGTGCTGCCTCAGGGAGATCACTGAAAGTTGTTCAAACATTAAAAATAGAAAAAGAAAAAAATCCTTAACATGTCCCCCTCATGTGACAACGTCACACGAGATGGGACATGTTAATAAAATTCACTAAAACTTTATTAAAGTTTTTTAAACCCTACATGAAACCTCATCCCGCCAGTGGATGAGGTTTCATGTTTTTTCAGAAGCCCGCTGGGGCTCCTGGCCTGCCCACCAACCTTAATGTTGGACAGGCAAGTCCTTTAATTGATTTAAATACCCTGTCAATGACTTCAGTTGGCCATTGACTGGTTGGCGGGTGCACAGCTGATTTCCTGAAGATTTAAGTGGGGCGGGATGACATGTCATTTTGTGCGTTGGCGAGTGGGCCCCACCGCCTGCTCACCGACAGCAAAATTCAGCCCATTGGCTTCAGGGGAGCACAGAATTAGGAGGGATATAAAAGTGTATCCTACCCAAACTCATCCCTTTGTTGCTGGGTGAGTTAGATCAAAATTGCCACCGTTGTGTTTTTCCTTCCACTGCATTCAATTGAGATTTCTACATTTCTAAGTTTGTATCATCTGAAAACTGAAATTATGCAGTGTATACCTAAGTCTAGATCATTAATATATATCACAAAGGGCAGCTGACTTAATACTGACTCCTGGGGAACACGGTTGTGCACTTCCCTCCAGTGTGAAAATGACCCATACATCACTATTCTCTGCTTTACGTCCCTTAGCCAATTTTGTATCCACAATGCTACTGTCCCTTTAATGTCATAGACCTTCATTTTGTTAATAAGTCTAATATGTTGTACTTTATCAAACATTTTTTGAAAGTTCCCATACACGCCAGCAAACACACTACCTCATCAATCCTCTTCGTTACTTCATAGAACTCGATCAATTTAGTCAATTACAACTTACCCTTCACAAATTCATGCTAACTTGCATTTGTTAGTCCATACTTTTTCAAATGCCAGTTAATTTTGTCCCAGATTACTGTCTGCATCGTTACCTCTGGAGTTTCCCAGTGATATATCCTTGACGCCCTCGTATTTCTCACCTACATGCAGCCCCTCGGCAACATCATCTGAACATATCACATATAATGTCATTTGTATGCTGACAATTCCCAACTCTACCTCACCACTACATCCCTCAACCCTTTCACT
Source organism: Carcharodon carcharias (assembly GCF_017639515.1). Classification (NCBI taxonomy): domain Eukaryota; kingdom Metazoa; phylum Chordata; class Chondrichthyes; order Lamniformes; family Lamnidae; genus Carcharodon; species Carcharodon carcharias. The sequence goes on along the minus strand of NC_054472.1, from coordinate 84,449,144 downwards.
GCCTATGATTTGTTACACAGCTTAGCCGATATCCAGTATTAGATAAGCAAACATTTCCTGCAATTAAATATTGAGAGGTCCGAAGCCATTATCTTCAAACCACAAGCTCCATGCGGTAGCCACTGATTCCAAAACCCTCCTTGGTTATTGTCTGAAGCTGAGCCAGACTGTTTGAAACCTTGGCATCCTATTTGGCCCTGAGCTGAGCTTATGAACCCATATCCTCACCATCACCAGGGCTGTCTACTTTCACCTATGTAATATCAGCTGTCTCCACCCCTGCCTCAGCCCATCTGCTGCTAAGACGCACATCCATGCTCATTTTTACATCCAGACTTGATTATTCCCATTGTCTTCTGGCTGGCCTCCCACATTCCATCTTCCGTAAACTGAGCACATCCAAAATCTTTTGCTCCTACCACACCAAGTCCTATTCACCTATCATTCCTATGCTCACTGACTGACATTGGCTCCAGGCTCAACAATGCCTCAAATTTAAAATTCTCATCCTTGTACTCAAATTCCTCTATGGCCTCATCCCTTACTATCTCTGTAAACTCCTCCAGCCCTATAAGCCCCTGAAAACTCTGCATTCCTCCAATTCTGGATTCTTCTGTAGTCCCAATTTCCATCACCCCATTGTTGGCAGTCATACCTTCAACTCTCTAGGGCCTAAGCTCTGGAATTTCCTCCCTAAACCTCTTGGCCTTTACCCTTTTCTCTATCCTTAGGATGTTTCTTAAAGCCTACCTTCTGGGCTTAAGTTCCACTAACATTGTTACAACCACTTAAATGTACTGGAAAAGATGACTGCAGTAATTACTGATGATTTCCCTGACAAATTCATCATTAATGAGCGATGTCAGCTTTCCACCAAAGCCAATGTATCACAAGCCTAAAGACATTTTGCTATTTGCAAAGTAATTATTACCTGCAAGAGCTATGAGTAGAGCTATTGCTTGTTGAACTGATTTGATCCAAAAGATCAAAACAAAAATGAAGATGTTCCATCAGCATAATTTAAATGTTAACTTAGTTGTTCCTTGGTAATTAACCCTGATTTATATTTTGAACATGGACAGAAGAAAATGTAGGTTCTCTATCTTCCTTCTGCCCTCTCCTAGACCCCTCCAACTATCTAACATGCAGTCTTTTCCTTTAATTATCTTTTTCATGGTTTGAGAGCCTTGATGACTTGATTAAGTCTTGCATGCAGTTCCAGTCCCTACCCATCTGATTCATTATCCCAGACCTTATTAACTTCCTAATTCTGATCAATAGAGCACTGATGCTGAACACTGCAAGGGCAAAATAAGATAGTTTTTTATATAAGTAAACATTAGTAGCGAAGTTGTGTCAATCACATGGGTTTTCTTAGAAAAGTATATGCCAAACAAAACATATTTTAATTCCCAACTCAAAAATAGGTTCATGTTTTATGATGGTAAGAATATTAATTTCCCCTTTTTACTCCTTCCTGAAATTCCTCTTTAAGTGGTCTCCTATTTGTGTTAAAGAAACAATTGAAAATTTTAGAAAGTTAAAAAAGGTATATTTTTGCACTTGCCATGTCTTTGCTTCAGAATGACACATGCCCTTTAAAAATAATACTTGCGTACACAGTGTGCTCTGCTGTGGCATAGTATTCCTTATCTATCTAAAGCATCCATCTTATAATATACTTTGTGAATGCTACCCAGAGATGGTTTAAGAAAGAGATTAATTACATTTAGCAGTGAGAAGATTTTTCATACTATTGTCCATTAATATTTGGAGTGAAGTGTACATCTTCATTCTAAATAAAGTAATTAGAAGGAAAAGCTGTATTTATATGCACAAAATTGTTTTAAAGATTATATTTTAAATTGGGTTATCTAATGAGGAAACTGCTATCACAATCACATCAAATCTAGGAAATTGTAAAATTCACAGTTAATCCTCTCTTGAACTTGCTTAAGTTAAATTTAAGTAAATGTTGAATATATTTTATCAATCCCACAATAGCTCACTGAGCAAAAGCACCATCCAGCATAGAGACCAGTGAGGTTCCTGCTTCACACTTTGGTCAATCCTGAGTTAGCTGACAAGGGCTGGGCAGAAGTAGGAGTCTCACAGTTTGGCTCAGTGTCATGAATGGAGGGGAAGGGAAAAATCAGTGAACATTTTCATTCCGATCATGATTGAAAATTTGAATGTGTGAATCTCAGATGAGGACAATAGAGAGCTCAGCTGTTGATCAAATAAACTATTCACAGCCAAGACTTCAACCTGAAGAATGTCATTTTGGATGATTTGCATTTCAGATTGAAAGAAAATGTTGTACATACTCTGGCTTTCCATGTTTACGGGGCTAAGACTAGCTCTCTTATTCTGATGGTTAAATTCAACCCACAATAAAGTGGGTCCACAATTCTTCTGTCAGGATAAAGGAATGATTTTAAGTGTACATATGAGGAATCATGGCACGGACATTACTCTCCCACAATTTGAAAATGGATGCGTGTAAAAGCACTTTATATGCAAATCCACTGAACCATAGTGCTGATTTTGCAGTCCAGGCTAAGTTTAAGTTTCTCTGCCAACTTTTTGGCACAAGCAAGCTGATGACACATGGTGAGCTAATACTCACAATCCTCTCAATGAGCTCATAATTATGTATATATGTTTTGAAAAATACACTTTATTCATAAAATATCTGGAAGAACATTGCAAAACATTTCTAAATCGCAATCACAAAAAGTGCAATTAGATTCAACATTTACACATGGATCATGAGGTGCATCAATGCAATCAATGAATATTACAGTCATTTCAATATGATCATTACAGACAGATAGTGCAATGGTATTGGAGTTATCAGCATACATCATGCTGCACTCTGAGGTGCTTCAATACAATTATAATACAATTAGTATTCAATGCGAGCCATACAGCCCAAGGAGTCTATACCTTTCCCAGCCCCTCGGTGCACTATGGCAGAAAGGTCTTAGACAGCGACATTTCCCCATTGCACCTTTGTGGCGGCTGCCCCAAGCTTTAGTGCGTCCCTCAGCACGGGGACCTGGACCTTGGAACGTGCCAGTCTGCAACATTCGGTCAGGGATAACTCTTTGCACTGGAAGACCAACAAGTTTCAGGCAGACCAAAGAGCATCTTTCACCAATTTGATGATCCTCCAGCTGGAGTATATGTTTGTCTCAGTGTGTGGGCCCTGGGAGCAGCCCGTAGAGCACAGAGACCTGTGTCACAGCCCTGCTTGGGGTGAACCTCGAGAAACATCGAGAAACCACTGCATCTCTCTCCACTTCTTTTTTGCAAAGGCACATTCCACAAGGAGGTGAACAATGGTCTCTTCCCCACCACAGCCTCCTCGAGGGCAACGTACAGAGGGGGTGAGACTCCTGGTGTGTTGGGAGGATCTGACGGGGAGGGCCTTTCTCACCACCAGCCAAGCAACATCTTGGGTGCTTGTTACCCGCCGCCCGCAAAGGTGGGTTTTCACACTATTTCATCCCATTTCCGCCTCATTAATTATGCAACCACAGGAAACACACCATCACGCTGGTGGGTGGCCTCCAATTTGCCCACTATATCATTAGCTTGCCTCTTCCTCACACAGGGCTCCATATTTAAACTGCAGCCATGTGCACACTTCTCAAAGCTTGCAGCCTAGGACTGCTCCAGTGAAGACATGGCCCCAAAAGCCAAGAAAAGTCCAGCGCCCCAAATCAGTGACACATCCCTGGGATGCCTTCTGGATGCTGTGGAGGCCCGCCACTATGTCCTGTACCCCCACTCTGGCTGCAGGAGGCCCATCAGTCTCACCACCCCAGCTTGGGAGGCATTGACAGAGGTGGTCAGTACCACTGCTGCACACAAGAGGTTGGCCATCCAGTGCAGAAACTGGATGAATTATCTCATCCATGCCACCTGGGTAAGGCAACCATCTTATCACTCTAAACTCACACACTCACAAGCTCATCACACACTCACTGGCATCTCACTCACTGCCAGTTCAAGGGACAGCACCACTCATTCTCTCACACACCCTCACATCTCCATCTAGCCTCATCTCCTCTGGAGATTGCCTCCTCTGCCTTCACCATCTTGAGGCCACTTGCACAAATCAACATGTACCCTCACACAAACCCTGGGATACCCCCCTTACCAAATACAGCCTTCACCCTGCAGTCTCTTCCCTTGCCTGAGGCCATTTCTCCCCCGTCCCAAGCAAACCCTAGCCCTGCAGCCACTGAAAAGCCACCCTGCCTTACCGCTGGTCTGGTAGGTATGGATCTGCTTGTGAGAGCTCCTAAAAGCTATGTGGTGCTGCCTGTGAAGCCTGGCGCTGATGACCAGGCATGCTGCCCGAAGCAAGGTAGGCAAACAATCCTTGAAGTCCCGAGTGAAGTGCAGCTCAGCAGATGCACGTCACTTATATACAGTTGTGAAACACATCAGCGTGCAGTCACACCAATGTGCCTGGATAATCTAGGATGGAGGGGGTGATTCCGGTGAGCAGAGCTTATAATGAGGTGCTAAAACTATTGAAATTAGATTCCCGATGCGTGGCAGCAGGAAGTATGGCCCTACATTGACAGGTGGAGTGGACGATCACAAACTGATTTCACGACGGCAAGACACTTTTTTAGCTTTCCTCACCCCCCCCACAACGCCTACCATGACTGCCGAAGCCAATGGGGCTGGAAAATTCCAGCCCTTATTTTTTGTAAGTTACTTTTAAAACCCCTAATTAAGTTTGAGTTAAATTAATAAGAAAAAGTGACTTTTAATCTTACACAATGCATGAAAACACAATGAGGAGTGAGAAGATGATGAGGTGGTGCAGGTAGGACAGGATGTTGTGGTTCCACACAACTCCTGGGTGAGTTCAGTCCCTGTTCCAGACTCTGCATAAACTCCTTACAAACCAGTTCATTCATCCAACAGTGCACACCCTTGCAGCAAGTGTTGACGAGGAAACGAGAGGCAATGGGGCTCGTCGAATTTCACATTTCACCATTTGGACCATCTGGAGATATGTCAAAGTTTCTTCCATTTATTTAAAATCAATAGGTCACAACAATAAAGAAAAATAAAGAATGATGGCTAACTTCCTTTTATCTGTGATTTTCCTAAAAATCATAATCCCAACAATGAAATATCATATACACAGGCCATGCAAAGTGACCTGGTGTTCGACTTGAAATTGAGTTTTAATATTGTTTTAATTACATAGGTTACAATTACTAATTCTTTTGTACTGATGTCATCAACAACAGAAAACTGATTGTTCACGTTGCCACAAAACCATCTAAAATCTGAAGAAAAGTCTTCAGTCAAATTAATTATTTAGGCCCGATTGACTTTATTGAAGTGATCTAATTTTGGAATTCAGGTGGCTGTTGTTCTAGACGTCACAAACCTCACCCTCACATTTTAAATTCTCCAATAAGGTCATTGCCTAATAATCTCTGCCAAACATCTCCTTCATTCCAGATTTATTTTATGTTATCAAGCTAAATGAGCCTGTAGGCTTAATTATCTATCTTACTTCAATTGCAGCTGTTTTATTTAGAAAAGTGGCTTACAGAATGTCAGCCCTTATGTAACTCTGTTTTTGTTAATAGTCCATGTCATAGAGATGGGACCTCTATGACTCTCGCAGCATATTGAGGGATGTGATGATAACCTATCAGTTATGCCCCTTTGGAAAGTGTGATATGTGGGTGGATTGCTTTCACGTACAAGTTATTTAGCCCTGGGGCTTACCATTATGGTGATGACCATTATCATAGTCATTGTCACGATTACCCACAAATCTGCTCCTGCTCTGTTTCTACTTTCTACAGAATATATGGATCAGATTAGAGCAGCGAATGCATTATGAGTAGGAGGGGGAGGGGATCAGTTAATAGATAAACTTTACCCTCTTTGACTGTTTTTGTACCAGCTTTCTTAATTCTCAGTGACATTTATTGATGGCTTGAATTTACCACCCCTTCCATCCATCAACAGGACAATTGCGAGGCCAGTGCATTTGTGATCAGCAGTGCAGTAATACCTTGCCACATACAAGCTCTTATCAGCATACTGTGCACCAGGGACTTGATCATTAGCCTTCTGTTCCTGCACTAAGGCCATCATTGCTAACCATCCATTCAGGCTTGCATGCATATTATCTAATCTAGTAAAACTGCCCTCAAACCATAGAGCAGGAAATCTAAATGTTTAATTGTGTGTATAAATAGATGCATGTGGTGCAGTGGGTCCCAGGTAAGGTGCAGCGATCAAATTGTTTGACCTAGGGCTAAAACAGCTGACTCTCATAAGTTCTAAATGTTTCCTTATTGGTATTTACAGCTACAGAAATGGGGTAAGATTATTTAAATTGGATTATTATTGGGAATATGAAAGGTATTTTTTTATTAATGGGGTTGTTTGTTCATGAAATACTGAAAGTCCTTGATGAGTGTCATGAGGCTGCAAAGAAAGTGAATAGGGTAAGTAAGATATATTATTAAGAGAGTGTAGTACAAAACCAGAATACAACATTTACTAGGCCCTGCTATGGCGCTGTAGAAATAAATTACATTTGTATAAAGCCTTTGACATCAGGACCTCCCAAAGCACTTTACAGCAATAGAGTACAGTCTCTGCTGTAATGTAGGAAACTAAACATGGCTTCCAATTTGCATACAGCAAACTCCCACAAACAACACATGATAATGACCAAATATTCTGCTTTTGCACTGTTGATTTACAGGTAAATATTGGCCAGGGCATCAGGGATAATTCCCCTCCTCTTCTTTACAAGATCCTATGGGATCTTTTACATCTACTTGAGAGAGTAGACAGGGCCTTGGGTTAACATCTCAACTGAAAGGTGGCACCTCCAACAGTGTAACACTCTCTCAGTACTGCACTAAAGTGGCAACCTAGATTTTTGTGTTCAAATCCTGGAGTGGGACTTGAACCCACAATTTCTGACTCTGAGGCAAGAGTCCTATCAACTGAACCACAGCTGGCAATTCAAAGAAAATTTGATGTGAATTAAAATCACTCCCTCCAGGTCTCAGAGCCCAACACGCAGGCTCAGGAAAGCTGGGAATTCTTCATTACAAAAATATAGGGAAAGAAATTGGTCCTCATTTTTTTTAATATAAAATGTGCATAATGTATACTTATTTAGCAGTGGGACAGTCTGCAATCAATCTGCGCTAGTGAATGTCCTACTAATTTCAAGGGCCCTTTTTTAGGTTTCTTGGACAGGTGGTTAAAACAGGTGTTAGGCTGCCTTAAATGTGTAACATGTGATAAATATGTAATAAGAGTCTTTCCAAAGTTTGTCGGGGTGGGGGATGGGTGGGGGATGGGGCTCAGGACACAGGACACCTCAGTGGTCCCTGTGCCTATTAATGTATCGTAAGTGTTAAAAAACAGTTGTTAAAAAAATCTACGTTGTGGGGCAAAGAGGAGCAGTGTGTTCCACTGACTCTCTAGGATTGCCTCCCTTCCACCCTCCACCATAGCCTAGTCCAATCCAATCCAATCGCCCTCCTTAGCTGAAGGCTGCTGCCTGCAAGACAGGCAGCCCAACATTGATCTCTTCACTCAGGTGAGCTGCCTATGGAGACCTGTCCAATGGTAGAAACTCATGCTGGTGAAGCCCAAGGACCAATTTCCATTGATCCTTGCACATCCACATCCGAGCAAAAGCTGATTGTGCATCATGGAATCTGGAACCAAAAATGGACTAAATCTTTGGCCAGGACTTTTCAGTTGGCGTGTGGGGGTGGGCCTGACACGCCGGCACAGAAAATGATGCGCGATGATGTCGGGCATGCATCCCAATGTCATCATGCTGTCTCACGATGTTTCACTCGGCCGGCACGTGCCGGAGTTTGCTGCGCGCCTGCCAATAATTGATAGGCCTATTAAGGCCATTAACAAAGTAATTAATGTCATGTTTACGCTGCCCATCTAACTTTAAGGTTGGCGGGCAGGCGAAAAGGCCAAGCAGCCTTCATGTTTTTTAGGAAACCTCATCCACGAGCGTAATGAGGTTTCCTAAAGCTTTTACTACTTGAATAAAAATTTTATATGAAAAATAAAACCATGTCCTATCGCAAGCACGAAAGAGCCCTAGCCCGACATTCTCTCCTCCCCCTGCCAGCACAAGTAGCGCTGAGCACTACAGCTCGTGTATTACGCTGGGCAGGCCTTAATTGGCCCACCCGCGTAAAATGGTGATGCGGAGCCAATCGCGGGCGGCGGTCGGCTCCGTGACTGCTCCCACCGAGCCTGCCTGTCACGGGAAAAATTCAGGCCTTTATCTTTTTGTCATAGAAGCATTCAAAAGATGGTGGGAAAAGGTCCTGTAAATACAAAAGCAAAATACTGCAGATGCTGGAAATTTGAAATATAAACAAAGTGCTGGAAACACTCAGAAGGTTAAGCAGCATTTGTGGAGAGAGAACATATATTAATGTTTCAGGTCAGTGACCTTTTGTCAGAACTTCTGCCTTTAGGTCTCATTAACATATCTCATAGAGATTCCCACCTAAATTTCAGGTTCTTTCTCTCCATGTTTTTCTCTCTCCCAGCAGACTGCATGACTTGGAGTGAATTGGTGGTGCAAATAGGCTGCACACTGCCTAGACAGGAAAGCTTGATGGCCCTTCTTATTTTTATAATCGGAATTGGAACAAATGAAAAATAACATCTCCCGAATCTAAATGGTTGAATTTTACGCCAGCAGAATTTTACGGTCCAGTCAATGTCAATGGATTTTTGAATGCTCAGCGCATTTTACAGCCCCACCACCACCGTGATGGGGCCATAAAATTCCACCAATATGTATATATTCAAAAAAAGATAGCTTTTTCTCCCCATTCCCTGTTCTTCTGTAAGCAGTGTCTCACGCAGGTATAGATATAGATGCAGATCTCTCTCAAATGGCTACACTTTATATGTGCACCTGGACAGCAAAGATTGGCAAACTGTTCAACTGTGAAACATGAGTTCCATTCTGGCCAGACCCTATGTTCAAGAAGGCAGCTCACCACCATCTTCTCAAGGGCAATTAGGAATGGACAATAAATGCTGGCTTAGACACATCCTGTAAATGAATTTTTAAAAAATGTTGGCACATGCACTCATTCTAGCTAGTGTAACCCCAAACAATAGAGCAAATGAAACATCTCCATCCAATACTCCAGCTGAGATCAGCTAAGCAGCAGAAGCCAGGATTAGATATGAGGCATTTTAACTCTGTGACTCAGTACAATATCAGGTTATTCATTTACCACCAAATCACTGAAGAAACCACATCTGGGCAACCTACAGCAAAGATGTGTAACTTGCGGACCCAGGATACAAGGGCTTAAAAATTGGATTGCTCCTGTTTTCAGGAACAGGGGTCCTGATTCATGATTAGTCCATACTAGTCCTGTTCAGGCAGACAACTTATAAACTTTGTGCTGAATCCTCAGTTGAATGGTTGTAATGTTCAGCAGTCAATGGCACTCACGACTCACGCCTTACATCCAGATACTCCACCTCACCCTCATATGTGTTGGGTGGAATTTATTTGAGGCAACACAGATCCCGCTGGCGGGGCTAGAAGTCAGCGGGAATCTTCAGAGTGTCTCTAGCAGCTGGCTAATTAACTGGAGGGAGGCATGGGGTCTGTCCACTTATGTGACGGGGGTGGGAATCCAAGCGTGATGCAAAAGCTGGCCCCATTTTTAGATTACAGCCAGCCCTGCCTTCAGACCTCCAAGGCTTCTGAAGGGTCTCCCTGAAAGCTGTAGGGTCTGAAAGAGGAGAAGCCAAAACCTGAAAAAGGCAGCATTCACTTGCTGTGAGATACAATTGTGGAAAAGGGCACAGCAGACCAAGAATCTCCATTCTGCATCCACAAAGGGAGAGTTAAAAGTCCAGTCAGAAGTAGAACACCAAAAAGCTGAAGCGATGTCATTGCGCAGGCAGCTTTATTGATACCTTGTTGCATGACCTCCCCAGGCAGTCCGTGAATGGCAAGGTGTATTATTCCCAGCCAATGGCTGCAAAAGACCCTCCCAGCTAACCAAGGAGACCAGGAGGGAGGTCACGTTGGAGGTTAGCAGCTATGGGATTCAGCAAAAAACTGGGTCTAGTGTAGAAAGATGTTGAATGACCTACTCCAAATCTTAAAAGTGAGTCTGGGTGAATAACCTGCAAACTGGATGTAAGGTTGGAGGGGATAGAGGGGGTCATTGAATTTGTAAGGGATTGGACAGGTGGTGATGCGTGCACAATTTCACCTCACCAGCTGTCTTAGGAATAGTGAATGCATGTGAGTCATAGGCATCTGCATCGTGATCTCTATGCTCTATGTCACGCACATCCCATGTGACCATAAACTTGGGAGGGACATATGGACACAGACACATCATGGGAACAAAAGAAGTCCTGCGGTAAGGGGTTCTCCTCATCAGCCTCTGGAGACTAACTCACTGTCCCCTTCTGCTTGCAAGAGGAAAAGGCTCACAACAGGTGGAAAAAAGTGAAGACTGTTGGAAGAATGCCAGACGTTCATGCTGTGACCCCTATGGAGATGGAGGCACTAAAGGCTGGAGAACTGGGAAGGCCTTCCATTTCAGATGCAGAGATTGGAGACCTTGACATGGACAGTAAGGAGGATTAGAGTTTCACTATGAAGGCTGGTTGCAAAGGAAGAGCAGTGCATCCATGGATGGGAGAACAGCTTTGAATATTGAAAGAGCTAATTGTGTGCTTTTTATCTTTGCAGGTGTGACTGAAGCAGAGGTGCGAGATGAATCCCTCAGCGAAGTTCCTCATACTTCCTCTAAGGTTGAGCGTCAACATCTCAGAGGATGCAGCATCACATCTTTCCCCCGTTCCAAGAGTCAGCACAGATACAATCATCTCAGTGGGCAGGCATTCGTGATTCAGCTCAGGGACATGTTCTGGTGAGCACCGTGGTGTTGATGCAGACGACGGGCTGTGACAGCTGAGGCCACTGACACTCGGATGACTGCTGGAGGGCAAGCCCCACAACTGCTGGAGTCCAAGCCCCACAACCGCCAGAGGGCAGGCCCCAGGCTGGTGAAGGGCCTCTGATGATGGCCACACTCAACCTGCTGGAATTACAGAGACAAGCAGGGGAGAATTTGGCAGAGCTGCCTGAGGCATTGAGCAGACATGCACTGGCGATGGATGAATCCATCCAGACAATGGCCTCTGACATGTCTCAGGTGAGCAAGCGCACTCCTTCTTCCATGGAGAAGTTGGCGACCGTCCGGAAAGGCAGATCCAGGGGCCCCGCTGTGAATGCCTGGTGAATGCTGACCTGCAGACTATCGCTGGCACCATGACCTCATTGCCAGAGTAGGCCAGCAAGAGGTGGGCAGTACCCCTGGACACCCCTGAAGATATGGCACCATTCACAGGAAGCAGAGAGGTGCCACCCCACACAGGTGACCTGAGAAGCTGCAGTTGGACACACTTGATTGTTCACAGTTGGGATGCCTTGAGAGGAACAGGATCTCCCCAGCCCCACTGCCAGTGACCCAAACTCCTCCAGTGGCAGCAACCAGAGAATAGTTGCCCAGGCCCCTCCAGTCCTGGGGCTGCAAGAAAATGCCCACCATGGTCATCGAAGACCATGGTGCATGGAGATCAGCAGTCTGCCCCCACCAAAGCTGCAGATGACAGAGATGCATCTCGCCACAGCACAAGGAAATTTCAGAAAGGGCACATTGACACACGAGGGTGACACTTGTGTTTATACCATTGTATGACAATAATATTGCTTATGTTCCATTAAAATGTGTTTGTGCTTTCATTATTGTTTGATGTATTCATTGAACATTTACTGAAGACAGGCATGCAGAAAGTTTGAACACACATCAAAATGTGTGCAAGGGGCATTGTGATTCGATGTGATGTTTAGAGCACTTCATAAGCTTTGTAAGGTCCATGTGAGCAATTTATTAGAAAAATATGTGACCTCTATGACCAGACAAGAAGAAGCGTAAAAACAAAATACTGTGGATTCTGGAAATCTGAAAAGACCCAGCAGGTCTGGCAGCATCTGTGGAGAGAGAAACGGGGTTAATGTTTCGAGTCCGTATGACCCTTCAGAAGAAGAAGTGTAAGCGGCGGCCCTTCATTGGAGACCAGGACACTGGAAATGTGAAAGGATGAGGTTTACTCTGTACTCCCTAGCATCTACCTCTATCACTCTGGCATTGGCAGGAGGCAGATTATCTGGCCCTTCTTCCTGGTCTCCTCATTTCCTTTGTGGTTGTCAGATGATGCTTGTACCTCCTGTTTGTCCTCCAAGTTCAGATTCTCAGCCCTTTGCATCGCGAGGTCGTGCATTGCACAATGAGCCGCAATGATATGTGAAGCCCTTACTGGGAATAGAGCTCCCTGCAGAATGGTCAAAGCAACAGAAGCGCATCATCAGAAGACCCATGGTTTGCTCTATTGACGCCCTGATGGTGCTGTGACTGGGATTGTATTTCTCCCCAATGCCAAGAGTTCCTGATGGATATCATCAGCCAAGTCAGGAGAGGGTAGCCCCTTTCACTGAGGAGCCACTCATTCAGCTGCTGATGTGGGATGAACAAGTGTGGCACCCCATTATGAAATACATATGTGTTACGGCTGTTGCCTGAAATTCAGGCACACACCTGCATAATGAGCTTCCTGTGGTCAGATACGATCTGCGTGTTGAGTGAATAAAAGCCCTACCTATTTATGAATGCTGCCTGCTGGTCTGTTGGTGCTTTGATGGCCACATGAAGCAGTCCATGGCACCATGCACATGCTGAAAAGTGGCCATAGCAGTGAACCCTTTGGATCTTTCAACCTAGCTGTTTTCATCTGTCTGGTATCTGATGAAGTCACCTGAACTCTTAAAGATTGCATTGGCGATATCCTTTATGCAGCAGTGAGTGACTGCCTGGGAGATCCAACATATCATTGGTTGAACACTGGAAGGATCCCAAGGCTTGGAAATTGAAAATTGCAGTGACTTTAAGCACCACTGGCATCGGGTGGCTACTGTATCTCCTTGGGCACTGCTTGTCCTGCATTAAGGCACAGATGTCGGTGACAGTTTCTCTGGAGAGGTGGAGTCTTCTCCGGCGATGCCTCTCTGGCATCTGTACGTAATTCATCCTTGTCCAGTAGACTCTGGGATGTACTGGAAGCCTCCACCTGCCTCTCCCTGGCTGCCTGGCCTTGTGCTATCTCCTGTTGTTGCTGCTGAGGGGCCTGCATTGGTGGGTCTGCAGCATGGTGCTCTGCCTCATTGCACATCCAGCAAGACTCGGTGGATGATCCCCATTCTGATATCTCTCTCATTTTACTTACAGCCAGGCTTCAAAGTGTTTTTCTTTCCTTTGGTAAGGAGACTAAAACTGCATACAGTACTCCAGGCATGGTCTCACCAAGGCTTTATATATAATGTTGCACACTTCTTCTGCTATCGGGAATTGGACAGGTGCTCTCCCATGTGATTCTCTGAACCTATCCGCAGTGTGCTTCACTAAATTCCCCCCATTGTAATGATGTTAGACTCAAACCCACCTCTCGTAGCATCTATATCACTCCAGATATTCAGCTATGGCAGATATATTACCCAAGCACACAGCAACACACTCACTGACATTTTCCCTTCTCTCTTGCAAGACAAAGTGACCAGGGTGATCGTTTATTTGGTTTTACATTAAACTGTCAGGTTTTTAGCTGGTTTGTCCACCTTTAGGTACTAGATTCTTTACATCCAGTATACTCGGGTTAGGCTAGAAGAATCAGAGGTATGCTTCTAAAGTAATCTTGCAAAATACAAGAGCCTATAAGACCACGACTAAGGAATATACTGCAAATCTGTTTGCTGTTCTCATCAACGTATTTTAATTTGAAATTAAGCCATTGTACTCAAACACAAGTGGTTCTGGTGCATTTTTTAATTGCAGACTTGTGGATGGGAGGCCCCTGATGATGTCATCTCCATGCACAGCGACCTCTTTCCTCCCATGTCGCAGTTCTACTGTCTGCTAGTCTCCTTGGCTTCTGGCAGTAGCCACCCTAAAGGCGTATAATTGCAGGGAGCAGAGCAGGGCCAGGGAGGGTAGGCACACCCTCATGTCAGCCTGCTGGAGGCGACTGCTCAGCATCCTGGGGTAGGCCATGACAAAGGCCATTGGATCTGATATTGCCAAGAACATTCAGAAATATAGTATGTTCCTGCCTTCTGCAATTCTCACGTCCCACCTCACCCTCACCCTGCTCATGAGGTACAAGCTGTAGGTCATAGGACCTCTTGCTTTCCACTCCACTCCCCCTTTCCTCAGTTCAACCATCCCCTTCTGACTTTCTGCTTTTGGATGTCCAAGAGTTACCACCTGGCCTGCCAGTGCAGCCTCATGAGGAAAGGTGAGGGCTCTGTGGAATAAACACTCTCACCTGATCTGACACTTGCAGCAACCAGCTCAGATACTGGCATGGCATGTACTTGAAAGAGTAGTGTAGGGTCAGGATTTGCACTTGGTGGGTCACTGGGCTGCATCCAGGACAGGGGGAAAGGACATTTTGTTGGCAGCTTCCCAGAAGCCAAGGTCACAGGCAGGTTCTGCTGCAGGCGACTCAGATGAGTTCACTGGGGACAGCATACAGGAGAACCCTGATGAACATATACACCAAGATGTTTGTTGTCTTTGTCGAAAAGCATGGAGGAGGCCTGCTTCAACATAACACAGGCAATATGCAACCTTTCCTAGTCTTTCCACTATGATAGTGGCAGCCAACTTCATAACAGCACTTGTGGACCTAGCCATTCAGTGTCTGTGGCCGTTGTCTCAGCTTCCACTGCAGTACAATTGGAAAGCACCTAACACCTCAGTGCTGCAATGGAAGCTCAGACAGAAGTCCATGAGATCAATGCTTGCAGTTATACAGGCTCAGTCAGTTGGCATCATAGCTGCAGATCTCAGTGCTCAAAGGAGACTTGCAGACTCACACAGCTGGGTAGCAATCCATCTTCAAATAGATTACTTTTGATCTATTTGATCAAATAGATCAAACTGGAAAAGTGGCTGTGACCATGTGGAGGATGAACTTGCTGTCCTCTCTCAGGATGATAGCATTATCGTTCCTCCCACTACCCTTGCTGTTGCTTCTCAGCCTGTCAGCTCAGATTGCTGCTGCACATGCTGAGGGGGTGTAGTCCAAAGTCCGGCCTTCCACCAGTCATTCTGCAGCCATTAGGGTAGCACAGTGTAGGAGCACTGGGACAGGCAAAGGCACACACAGGACAAGCGCTAAGGTGATGCTCAAGGGTGAATAGTTTGGCTTCATGTGTATTTTTGGAAGTTCTGCTGGATAAAGTTGTTACAGAAAGGATTTTGTTGCTAGTTTTTATTGCAGGATACTGGCCAAGAGGATGCTGTGATAGGACATAGCAGGTGCATTGAAAGGTGGGGAATTATAGAGCAATGATAATGTAGGAATAATGTCCCAAGGGTACCGGAGTCTCAGTAGGTGCCCAGAGTGAAGGGTTCAAAGATGCCTCCTCTTCCTCCTCCTATTCTTTCTGCTCCCAAGACGCACTGTGTATGCCTGGTGGCAGAGACTGTGCCCTCACAACAGTGAGGTTGTGAAAGGATGCAGCGCATCACGATTTTGGAGGCACACTGCGGTGAATATTGTAGGGCTCCTTCCACAGATGCACAGAACTGTTACGATGCACAAGGAGGTCAATCGGCCCATCGTGTCTGCACCGGCTCTCTGAGCATTTCAACTTAATGCCAATCTCCTGCCTTTTCCCCGTATCCCTGTACATTCTTTCTATTTAAATAATCATCCAATGTCCTCTTGAATGCCTCAATTGAACCTGCCTCCACCACATTCCAGGCAGTGCATTCCAAACCCTAACCATGCGCTGTGCGAAAAACTTTTCCAAGCTGTCCAGGCAGCAGACCTGTTGCTTGAGAATGCTAAGGGTATGCTCAATGATGAGGCAGCATAGCTGATGTTGTAGGGACATTGTCCTAGGCTGGCAGAGGAGGGTCATCCCTTGTCCTCCAAGCCAGCCTCTGGTTCTTCATTTTGGCCTGAAAACAGAATGCCTCAGAATGTCGGTGTCATGGCTGCCACCAGGATATCAGGTATTCACCAACATGATGGTCTGGACTTTAATGGAATGGAGCCTTTTGTGGCTCCTGCAACTGTTCCCATTTACATGGGGGCCCACAGAGCCACACGTGTGCAGTTGGTGGCTCCTGCACCATTGGGAATCTTGTTACCCTGACAAAGCCACATGCCCACTCATTCTGCTTCACTGGTAAGAGAAAGGATGGTGAAGTTCTCTCTCCTGCTGTACAGGGCATCTTGGATGCAGAGATGGCGAACAAACTGAGAAATGTTCATAATGTTGTCTGCTGCCATCTGGGAGGATCAGTTACGCAGGGGTTTAGAGCAGCAGTGACCTTGCTGGCTATAGGTAGCATCTTCCTCACCATGCTGTCAGGGAGCAGGGCCTGGTGAATGTGGTGTAACTGTTCTGTGACCACCTCCCCAGTGAATCATACGTACCTCATACGTTTCTCCTAACTGAGGACCCTAGTTAGCTAGAGACTTTCTTGGACAGCTCCCATCCTCCATCCTCCTCACACAGCCTCTCCTCTTTGCAGCCTCAGCTCCAACTCCCTGTCATGTTGCAGCCCAAGAGGGACTGCAACCACAACCTCCACAAATCTAGTAGGCTTTCTGTACACAGGGCAGGACTCGCTTTCCGACCTCCCTCTTAGAATGCAGCAACATGCCTTCCAAAATCCAACATGTCAACAAAATTCTTCCAAAAACACCCCACAGTACTTCCACAAACTTTTCTAAAGCAAAAGTAAATCAAAAACACCTCACCTGGAAGTTGGACGGCTGGCTCTTCAAATAGCACCAGTTGTGGGGGTGACCCCCCCCCCCAACCCCTGCCACATGCAGTTGAACATGGAATGTTTAGAATATGCCATTCACTGGACCGTAGGGCTCCAAACTAGCAGAACATGTGCTAAATCATGAGAGGCTGTTTAATGTCACAATCTGCCCACAGTCAAAGCTTCTGGCAAATATATGGCATACCCACACTGGCACTCTTGCCAACATGGGTTCAACACGGGCCATGCCAGAAGTATGCGAAAGCCATTTTCTGTGGTGCCCAGTCCAGTTTTAGTTCTTCTTCTTTCTGGCACTGCCATATTGTTGGTGATCACCCTTCTCCATCTCTTCCAGTCAGTCACCCTTTCTCTTCCAACCCTGCTGCGTTCAAGTCTCTCACCACCGCATGTTTCCATCTGGCCTGAGGCCTTCCGCTTCTCCGTCTTCCTGACAGTCAGATCTTCATTACTCACCTCACCGTGTTTCCTCTCTATCTCTCTGCAACAGATGACCACTCCATTTCAAGCTTTTCTTGATTTTTTTTTTGATGCTCCCACATTCTTCACTGACCTGTTGATGCCCTGATTCCTGATTTTGTGCTTTTTCGTTATTCCACACATCTATCTCAACATTCCCATCTTATTGGCATCTAGTTATTCCTGCTACAGAACTGAATTTTCAAGCCAAATTTTCTTTCAGACTTTAAAAAAAAATTAGTACGGTCTAAAACATGTAAATATTTGGCATACTTCATTTACACTTTCCAGTTAATATACTCCATTGATAGCCCTGCTACCTCACCCAAGTGACCAATGCTTGTAGCGAGCTTCCTCTTGTCCATCCAATGTTTAGGTACTAGACTTCTAGCAGGGTTCACTGTAAATTAATCAGAAGAGGACACTGCATTCAATGTTTTTTCTTATCCTAATCTGAGAATGCTGAACCTAATGCTATGTGTTAGCCATGGCTCAGTTAGGATAGCACACTCATTTGTGAGTCAGAAGGTTATGGGTTGACACCCCACTCCAGGTTTGACCACAAAATTGAAGGCTGATCCTCCACTGCAGTACCGAGGGAGAACTGCACTGCCAGAAGTGTCATCTTTCAGATGTGATGTTAAAGTAAGTCATTGTCTGCCCTCTCAAGTAGAGATCAAAGATCCACTGACATTATTTTGAAGAAGAGTAGGGGAATTACCTTTGGTGTCCTGGACAATGTTTATTCCTCAATCAACATCACAAAAACAGATGATCTGGTCATTATCATATTGGTGTTTGTGGGAGTCTGCCACATTTCCTATTTTACAAAAGTGTCCATGCTTCAAAAGTACTTCATTGGCTGGAAAGTGCTTTGAGACAGGTGGTGGCCATGAAAGATGCAATATAAATGTAAGTATTTTCTTTCATAGCATTCCTACTGCAGCCCTGGCTAAAAACATTCTGTCAACAAAAAGTGTTGGTCACAGGGAAGTGAAGGAGGTCAGGTGGTGCAGTGGGTAGCGTCCCTGCCGCTGAGCCAGAAGCTCTGGGTTTGAGTCCCAACCCAGGACCTGATGGCCAAGGAAGGTGCGTTCATAATGTGGCCAGACAGGTTGATTATTAACCTATAAATCTTGCCAACACACATCAATGACAAGTGGTAAGAGTGGGAGCGATTAATGGTCAGTCGTGATGGAAAGAAAGGTGGAGCCTCTACCATCACTATTCATAGCTCCAGACTACAACATGCATGTAAAAATATTTGTTACCACAACAACTTGGACTCTGAGTGATCCATAACACACCACTACAGGTAAGTGCTCTGCATAATAAACCAAATGTTCCTGTGGGGAAGTCAGTTGAATAGGGTCTGAATTTTACCTCAGAGAGATTCTCTGTTGCTTAAAGAGTTTAATAAGGCATTATCTATTACTTGTCCTAATGCTTTTACAAAAAATAATTACTTCCTCTGCATTTGTCTCCTTAAATGTTTTTCAGACAGCATATGCTGGACATTGGCTTCGAGGAATGGTAACAAGCCAACCAGGAAAACCTACACCTCTGCACAATGGATTTTGCAGTAATGCCAGGAAATCTTCCAATCTATTCACTTTGCACAATGGTTGACCAGAAATGAAGTATTTGGAAAGTGAAGCCTAAAATTGAGAAGTAATCCCTTTGGCTATTGAAAGAGAGTGTTGCAATCTCTAGCATCATGTGTAATCGTGGAAAACAGTTTCAGTGAGGCCTGAGAATGAACGTGCAGTCAGAACATCTGTGAAATGGCTTAATAACACTTTCCAGCCCAGCTCCTGATAGAGCAGGAAGGACCACTGAATACAAAATCTTATAAGAACATAAGAAATAGGAACAGGAGTAGACCATTCAGCCCTCAAGCCTGCTCCGCCATTCTATAGGATCATGGCTGTCGTCTTGTGTTTCGATTTCCACATTCCCATCTAACCCTGATAACCTTTGATTCCCTTGCCTAAGGGAATCCATCTACCTCTGCCTTAAAAATATTCAATGTCCCCACCTTCACCACCTTCTGAAGCAGAGAGTTCCAAAGATGCACAACCCTCTGAGAGAAAAAAATTCTCCTTATCTCTGTCCTATAAGGGTGACCCCTAATTTTAAGACAGTGCCCCCTAGTTCTGGACTCACCCACAAGAGGAAACATCTTTTCTATGCCCACCTTGTCAAGGTCATGTCGATCTTCCACTGGGGATGATCACTGAGATAGATTGGCAAAGGTGTGGGGTGGGGTTTCATGTTGGAAGAATATAGCAGAGATGTTTATGTGGAGATTTAATAGAGGCACTCAAAATTATGAGGGGTTTTGACAGAACAAATAAGAAGAAACTGTTTCCACTGGCAGGAGGATCAGTAACCAGAGGACACACTTTTAATATAATTTGTAAAAAAAAAATCAGGGGGTAAATAAGGAGGTGTTTTTTAACAAAACCTGTTGTGATCTGGAATACACTGCCTGAAAGGGTGATGGAAGCAGGTTCAATAGTACCTTTAAAAAGAAATTATATATGAACTTGAAAAGGAAAAATAGAAACAGAAAATGCTGAAACCACTCAGCAGGTGGGCAGCATCAGTTCTGATGGAAGTTCTGAAAAGTTGGGCGGAATCTTCTGCTCTCGCTGGTAGCAATCTTGGGCGCGGGAAGGGCATCTAATTAGACAGTTAGTGGGGTATCTGAACCCTGCCACCTTCCAGCCTCCACCAGATTCAAGTCCTGGATGGGAAGACCCAAGGTTGACCTTCCTGCCCTGCTGCCAATCGAGGCCCTTAAGTAACCAATTAATGACCAGTTAAGGGCCTCATCCCAATGCCACGGGTATTAACCGAGCTGCAGGAGGGCCTGTCACCATGTGTCATGCACGGCAGATTAACCTGTGCAGGTCGCTTGTCCCTGGTGGTGGGAGGGCCTCATTCAAAGGCAATCAGTGCCTGATTAAAGGACTGGTCATCAGTAAGGGGAAGGGGCCCACTGACAGTCATCTCCATGCTCTTGTTTCTAACCCTCTGCCCCTTTCCCCATGACTCCCATCCTGTGAAACCCCCCCAGCAAAACTCACCTGTAGCCTGGGTCCTCCACTATCATGGCAGCAGCCACATTTCCACAGTGGCGCTGCTGAGCACAAGAGCTGTCAGCCTCCGATTGGCTGGCAGCTTGTGCTAGGCAGGATTTCCGCCCCTGGGATCTTGATTCCAGGGGAAGGCCCACCAGTGGCCTTGCCGCTGCCTGATTGATGTGTAGTTTGGCAAGGCTTCTCGAAAAGAGGCACCATGGACCAATCAGCACGCGAGAGACCATGGCCGCAACAGGATTCCACCCATTAATTCGGTTTCTCTCTAAGTTGTTGCCTGACCTGTTGAGTGTTTCCAGGATTTTCTGTCTTTATTTCAGATTTCCAGCATCTGCAACATTTTACCTTCACTTGAAAAGAAGAAATTTGCAAGGAAAGAGCAGGGGGTTGGGACTAATTACATAGATATTTAAGAGAGCCACAATATGAATGATGGGCTGAATGGCCTTTTTCTGTGCTCTATGATCTATAATAAGAAAGTGGAAAGCGTAAAGGAGCAACAAATACAGGGTATGGGATTGGTACAGAGCAAATTTCTGGGAGAGGCTCAATTTCTGAGGTAGACATGTCCTGAGCAGAGTTCCAAGGCAAAGTGTCAAAGGATAATTTGCTTTCCTCAGCTATCCCTGCTGATACCCTGATGCTGGCAGTAAGCTGACATGCTGTGTCTCAGGCACACAATCTGAGAACAGTGATTTATCTGCTCACATGCCTTGTTCGGTGTCGAGTTGAATGATTGAACAACAGGAACATTCACATGAAAATAGAAAGTATTTACAGCACCAGGTCAAGCACTTTGGGATAAGCCCTTCTGTTTATTGATATGTACATTCATAAACAAAGCTCTCTGGGGGTGTTTTATGTAGTGGATTAAATTTAATGAATTGGAAGCTGGTGATCGGATCCTCAATGGAGAGCACATTCAGAAACCAGTTCATTCCTTTTTCTATAGCAAAAGATTTGGTCTTGCAGAGGTTGTTGGGAAGTAGCATTCAAACTGTTAACAGTGATCTTTCCCCTTCCAGCAGCTTAATGGTATAAAACATTAGAGCCTCCTTACAGCTGGTTACACTGAGTTTTATTTTCAGATCAAGATGCTATTTAGGGGCCTTGTGATTCCTTACGTGAAAAAAATAGAACTGTAGATGGTTACATCACTGCGCAGAAAGAGCCTGCATGTATTTGTAAAGGATAGGTCATGCCTGATGAATCTGACTAATTTTTTTAAAGAGGTGACTGGTAGTGAACAAGGGAATGCCTATGGATGTTATTTGTATGGACTTGCAGAAGGAATTTGCTAAAGCCTCTCATGAGAAA
This sequence comes from Carcharodon carcharias, assembly GCF_017639515.1. Taxonomy (NCBI): domain Eukaryota; kingdom Metazoa; phylum Chordata; class Chondrichthyes; order Lamniformes; family Lamnidae; genus Carcharodon; species Carcharodon carcharias. The sequence continues at coordinate 84,427,297 of NC_054472.1, read as the reverse complement.
CTGTTAGCAAAAGTAGAAGCTCTTGGAAGTGAAAGCAAATTATTGACCTGGTTAAAAAATTGGTTGAGTGGCAGGAGAGAATGGACTAGAGATGGGATAGTCCTGTTTTTTAGGACTAGAGGCCATGAATCACAACCTGGCCATGTCCAAACAAATGAATGGAAAATTGGTATACCCAGCTGAATTCTCTGTTTGTAGCATGATTCCAAGCAGCTCCTATACTGAACTGCTCTCTGTAACACTGCCAGAGGCCTCTATGCACCGCAGAGATCTGAATAGTATTGTGAAGAAACTGAATGCTTCAGGCAGCATGTCCTTTTGAAAGGTGCAGCCCCTGTAAAAGGAGAGTTACAGCATTGCATTGTAGGCTGATGGATAATGACATTGAGCACTAAAGGAGAAGGAGGATGACACACCTCACACCTTCCTCTCCCTCCCAGGACCATGATGGAGTCCCCCTTGTCCTCACTTTTCACCCCACCAGCCTCCGCATTCAAAGGATCATCCTCCACCATTTCCGCCAACTCCCAATCCAGCATGATGCCACCACCAAACACATCTTCCCTTCACTCCCTCTGTTGGCATTCCAAAGGGACCTCCAGGATATCCTTGTCCACTCCTCCATCAGCCCAAACAACTCAACCCCTTCCCATGGTACCTTCCCATGCAACCGCAGAAGGTGACACACCTGCCCCTTTACTTCCCCTCTCCTCACCGTCCAAGGGCCCAAACATTCCTTTCAAGTGAAGCAGCGCTTCACTTGCACTTCCCTCAATTTAGTCTACTGCTTTTGCTGCTCCCAATGTGGTTTCCTCTACATTGGAGAGACCAAACGCAGACTGGGTGACCGCTTTGCGGAACACCTTTGGTCTGTCTGCAAGCATAACCCAGACCTTCCTGTCGCTTGCCATTTCAACACACCACCCTGCTCTCATGCCCACATGTCCATCCTTGGCCTGCTGCAATGTTCCAGTGAAGCCCAACGCAAACTGGAGGAACAGCACCTCATCTTCTGATTAGGCACTTTACAGCCTTCTGGACTTAACATTGAGCTCAACAACTTCAGACCATAAACTCTCTCCTCCATCCCCACCCCTTTTTTCTACATATCCCCCTTTTCTACATATTCATGTTTTTTTTTCATTAATTTTTTTTCTCACTTATTTTCATTATTATTATTTTTTAAATTTATTTCCATTTTCATTCATTGTTTTATCCCCAGCTTTTAGCCTATTTTTGATCTTTCTTCCCCCACCCCACCCCCACTAGGGCTATCTGTTACTTTCTAGAGCGCTTACTCTGGTCCGGCCATTATCACATTTTGCTTTCTTAATGTCACCATTAGCACCTCCTTTAGCCAGTACAACCACCATTAACAGCCCTTTGACCTTTTGTTTATGACATCTTTTGCAGCTTCACTGTCTCCATTCCCCTTAATCAGTATATATTTCATCACATCTCTACCTCCCTTTAGATCTGAAGAAGAGTCATACAGACTCGAAACATTAACTCTGTCTCTCTCTCCACATATGCTGTCAGACCTGCTGAGTTTTTCCAGCATTTTTTGTTTTTGTTTCGGAAGGAAAGAGCTCCCTGATTTAGTGATGACACATTGGTGGAGGCCAGGAAGGAGGCCATATTTCTGCCAGGGGATGGGAAGCCCTCCAGGAAGAGCCTTAGGAGGGAAATGGGAGCAGGAGACAAGGGTGGTTAATGCCCAGAATGTCACATCCAGGACATGGCAGCTGTGCCAAAAGTGGCAGACATGTTTCAGGTGGTCAAGGTGAGTCACTGCAACTGCACATTACATCTCTTACCCCCCACACACCACCCACCTCTCACACTGCTCAATGCACCACACTCCCATTGCTCACCAGCAGCACTCCCTGACAGGCAGGAATCACCCCTCACATCCTTATACCACACAACATCCATACACAACTTCCAATCCTACCCTAGAGGGTGAGATTGTAGACGTGCTCTGCTGCAGTAGACTCAGATGAAGGATTTAATGTGACAACATACGGGTAAACGCTGATGATGCTGCACACCAAGATACATGGGGCATTGGTAGACCTGCCAAATTGTTTCCTGTCACTGTCTAGGAGAATGGAGGTGTCTGACTTTAATGTAGAGGGCATCACACAGAGCTTGGAGCCCATCCTTTCCAGCTTGAAGGTGGAGGCTAACTCTGTGGCCACACTGGTGGACTGTGCCATGATGGAAAGTCTGGTGGCCCAGGTCTCAGCTTCCATTACAGCACATGTGGATGCCACCCCTCAGTACTGCAGTGGAAGCTCAGACATGCTGCTGCCATTCAGGCTCAGACTGCTGCAATGCAGGCACAGACTGCTGGCATTCTGGGTGCCAATCTCAATGCTTAAAGGCTCTCACAATCCAGCAACCTGTCCTCCAACAGATTGCCAAGATTGTTGATGTGCCACCCTGTGGGAGTGGCTGTGACTCCATGGAGGATGAACTGTCCTCTCTCAGGATGACGACATTTATATTCCTACCACTCTGCCAGTGCCCTGGCTCCTGCCCTTCAGCTAGCCAACCCTGACTGCTACCTCCCATGCTGAGATGGGCCCAGAGTTGCTCATGGGCATCCTCCAAGGCCATCTACCATCTGCGCCAGTGAAATTCAGCAGCTTTCCACCTGCCATGCTGCAGCCACTGGGGTAGCACCTCATTAGGAGCACTAGGCCAGAAAGGGGCCCTGCAGGACAAGCACTAAGGGGATACACAAGGACGAACTGTTCACTGTTTTTTGTATAATTGCACATGTTATTCTATAAAAGTGTTCTGTGTAAGTTTTTAATGGTGGCTTTCATTGTTCAAAGCAGTGATGTGGAGTGTGAAATTGATGTGACAGTGGTGAATGGTGGCTCCTTGTTGAACTGGGGAAGCTGTTGAGGTGGAAGCAAAGCCTTTCAATTCACTCTCTCACGTTCTGTCCACTCACACAGGGTCCAAGATGCTGCCTCTTCCCTCCTTCCTCACTGAGCTTCCTCTCTCTGACTCCTCTTCTGTTTCCTGGTCATATTGCAGAAGGCCCTGCAACAACTGCTCCCATATGTAGGTCTCTGCGATAATATATGATCTTCTGCCTCAACTCCACTTTCCTGCCCACTCCCCATATTCCTTGCTTTTCTGAGAAACCAAAAGCCTGTCTATCTCAGTCTTAAGTATATTCAATGATGGAGCATCCACATCCCTCTGGGGTAGAGAATTACAAAGAGTCATCACCCTCTGAGGGAAGAAATTTCTCATCAGTCCTAAATGATCAACCCTTTATCCAGAGCTTGTATACCCTGTTCCCAGCCAGGGGAAACAAAACTCAGCATTTACCCTGTCAAGCCCCTTAAGAATCTTGGATGTTTCAATCAGATCACCTCTCATTCTTCTAAACTTCAGAGAACATTGGCCCAATTAACTCAGCCTCTCATCATAGGAAAACCCTCTCATCTAATCTATCGAAGAATAAATCTAGCGATCCTTTGCTCTACTGCCTCCAATGCAAGTATATAATTCCTTAAATATGGAGACCAAGACTACACACAGTACTCCAGGGCTAGGATCTTACAGCCTTTCCCACCCAGCGGGATATTACAGTCCCACCAAACTGAACAGAGATTTAAATGACTCACTGCATCCGCTGGGGGAGACATGCAGCAGCGGGTCGATAAAATCCTGGCCCAGGTGTGGTCTCACCAAAACCCTATGCAATTGTAGCAAAAAACATCTTTGTTCTTGTCCTTCAGTCCCCTTGCAATAAAGACCATTTGCCTTTCCAATTGTTTGCTTTACCTGCAGGCTAAAGTTTCTGTGCTCCTTGCAAGTGTACACACAAGTCTCTCTGAACATTAACATTTAGTGCTCAGCAAAGGAGCACTAGTTAGTTTCATACCCTTACGCTCTCATCTCAATGAATTTCGGGCTCGGCACGATGCTGAAATCTTCTTCCACCGCCTTCGTCTCCGTGCTCACTTCTTTGGGCAGGAGTCCTCTCCCCGTTCAACAGATCCTTTTACCCATCTCCAATATTCTCCCTCCACATGGACCCCTCCCTCTGGATTCTTACCTTCTCTTGATCTTTTCATTGAGAACTGTTGGCATGACATTAGTCGTCTAAATTTCTCTGCTCCTCTCACCCACTCTAACCTGTCTCTCTCTGAACTTGATGCACTCCGTTCTCTCAGGTCCAACCCTGACATTGTCATCAAACCTGCTGAAAAGGGTGGTGCTGTTGTTGTCTGGTGCACTGACCTCTACCTCGCGGAGGCTGAGCGTCAACTCACAGACACTTCCTCCTACCTCTCCCTGGACCATGACCCCACCACTGAACATCAAGCCATTGTTTCCAGGACTGTTACTGACCTCATCCCCTCTGAAGATCTTCCTTCCAACCTGACAGTCTCCCAACCTCAGATGGCCCGCTTCTACCTCCTACCCAAAATCCACAAACAGGACTGCCCCAGCAGACCGATTGTGTCAGCCTGTTCCTGCCCCATGGAACTCATTTCTTGCTATCTTGACTCCATTCTATCTCCCCTTGTCCATTCCCTTCCCATCTACATCCATGATTCCTCTGACACCCTACATCATATTAACAATTTCCAGCTCCCTGGCCCCAACCGCCTCCTCTTCATCATGGACGTCCAATCCCTCTACACCTCCATCCCCCAACAGGGTGGTCTGATGGCTCTCCACTTCTTCCTCGAACAAAGGCCCGAACAATCCCCATCCACCACTACCCTCCTCTGTCTGGCTGAACTTGTTCTCACACTGAACAATTTCTCCTTCAACTCCTCTCACTTCCTCCAAATGAAAGGTGTGGCTATGGGTACCTGCATGGGCCCCAGTTATGCCTGTCTCTTTATGGGGTATGTGGAAATTCCTTGTTCCAGTCCTACTCCGGCCCCTTCCCACAACTCTTTCTCCGGTACATCGATGATTGCTTCAGTGCTGCTTCATGCTCTCGTCTGGGCCTGGAAAAATTTATTAATTTTGCTTCCAATTTCCGCCCCTCCATCATTTTCACATGGTCCATCTCGACACTTCCCTTCCCTTCCTTGACCTCTCTGTCTCAATTTCTCGTGATAGACTGTCCACCAATATCCATTACAAGCCTACCAACTCCTACAGCTACCTCAACAACAGCTCCTTACACCCCGCTTCCTGTAAGGACTCCATCCCATTCTCCCAGTTCCTTCGCGTCCGTCGCATCTGTTCTGATGATGCCACTTTCAAAAACAGTTCCTCTGACATGTCTTCCTTCTTCCTTAACCAAGGTTTTCCACCCACGGTGGTTGACAGGGCCCTCAACCGTGTCCGACCCATCTCCCGTGCATCCACCCTCACACCTTCCTCTCCCTCCCAGAAACATTATAGGGTCCCCCTTGTCCTCACTTATCACCCCACCAGCCTCCGCATTCAAAGGATCATCCTCCGCCATTTCCGCCAACTCCAGCATGATGCCACCACCAAACACATCTTCCCTTCACCCCACCGACGGCATTCCACAGAGATCGTTCCCTCCAGGACACCCTGGTCCACTCGTCCATCACCCCCTACACCTGAACCCCCTCCCACGGCACCTTCCCATGCAACCGCAGAAGGTGCAACACCTGCCCCTTTACTTCCCCTCTCCTCACCATCCAAGGGCCCAAAAACTCTTTTCAAGTGAAGCAGCATTTCACTTGCACTTCCCTCAATTTAGTCTACTGCATTCGTTGCTCCCAAAGCGGTTTCCTCTACATTGAAGAGACCAAACGCAGACTGGGTGACCGCTTTGCAGAACACCTTCGGTCTGTCCACAAACAAGACCCAGACCTCCCTGTCGCTTGAAATTTCAACACTCCACCCTGCTCTCATGCCCACATGTCTGCCCTTGGCTTGCTGCATTGTTCCAGTGAAGCTCAACGCAAACTGGAGGAACAGCACCTCATCTTCTGACTAGGCACTTAACAGCCTTCCGGACTGAATATTGAGTTCAACAATTTTAGATCATGAACTCTCTCCTTCATCCCCACCCCCTTTCCGATACCCCCCCTTTTTTTCCAATAATTTATATAGATTTTTCTTTTCCCACCTATTTCCATTATTTTTAAATGTATTTCCATCCATTGTTTTATCTCTACCTTTTAGCCTATTTCAATTCCTTCACCCCACCCCCACTAGGGCTATCTATACCTTGCTTGTCCTGCTTTCTACCCTTAATTAGCACATTCCTTAGACAATATCACCACCTTCAACACCTCTCTGTCCTTTTGTCTATGACATCTTTTGGCTATCTCCACCTATCACTGGCCCTCTATCCAGCTCTACCTGTCACACCCCCTCCCCCCCTCTTAAATTATATTTCACCTCTCTTCTATTTTTCCTTAGTTCTGTTGAAGAGTCGTACGGATTCGAAACGTTAATTGTGTTCCTCTCTGCAGATGCTGCCAGACCTGCTGAGTTTTTCCAGGTATTTTTATTTTTATTTTTGTAATTAACATTTAAAAGTTTTGACCTTTTAAAAAATGTCCTACTTTTCTATTCTTACTGGCAAAGTGAATAACCTCATATTTCCCTACATAATACTCTATCTGCCATCATGTTGCCCAGTGACATAAATTATATCTCTTTGTAGCCTCTCTGTGTCTTCCTTTCCACCCAGTCTACATTTCCACCCAGCTTTGTATTGTCAGTAAACTTGGATACCTTACTCTTGGTCTGTTCATCTAAGCCATTAATATAGATTGTAAATAGTTGGGGCCTCAGCACTGAACCTCACAGCACTTCACTAGTCGCAGCTGTCAACTTGAAAATTCTCCATTTATCCCCACTCTCTGCTTCCTGTCCGTTAACCAATCCTCCATCCATGTTAAAATATCACTCCCAACTCCATGAGCCCTTATATTGTGTATTAACCTTTAGCAGAGCATCTTATTGAATGTGTTTTGGAAATCCAAGTATACTACATCTACGCACTCCCCTTTATCTAGCTTTATCTAAAAGATTCTAATAAATTTTGCCAAACAGTTTCTCTTTTGTAAAACCATGTTGTATCTGTCTAATCAAACTATGATTTCCCCAATGTGTTGTTAAGACTTCCTTAAGAATAGAATCTACATTTTCCCAACAACTGGCTTGTCGCTCAGGTTTTCTCTCTCCCTTCTATCTTGAATAGCAGTGTTACATTTGTTAACACCCAACCCATTGGGACCATTCTAGAACCTGGGGAAGTTTTAAAAATCATGGTCAATGGATACACTATCTCCACAGCTGCCTCTTTTAGAACCCTAGGATGTAGATCATCAGATCCTATGGATTTGTCGGATTTTAGTCCATTAAGTTTCTCTGCTGATATTAATTACTTTAAATTTTTCACCCTTATTAGCCCTTTGGTTACCCCCTATTTCTGGTATGTAGCTTGTGTCTTCTACCCTGAAGATAGATACAAGGTATTTGTTCATTGTGCCATTTTCTCATTCCCCGTGATAAACTCTTCATCTTCTGCTCCTAAGGGACCAAGGCTACTTCAAAAGCACCTTCCAACCCCATGACTTCTACCACCTCAAAGGACAAGGGCAGCAGATGCATAGGAACAACTCCACCAGCAAGTTCCCCTTCAATCCACACACCACCCTGACTTGGAACTATATCACATTCCTCACTGTTGCTTGTTCAAAATCATGAACTCCAGCACTGTGGATGTACCTACACCACATAGACTGCAGCAGTTCAAGAAGGCAGGTCACTAACACCTTCTCAAGGGCAATTAGAGGTGGGCAATAATTGCTGGCCTAGCCAGCGATGGCCACATTCTGTGAAAAATAAATTTTTTAAAAACTTACTTTAGCTACTAGTCTCTCCTGCTTTTTATATACATGTAAAAATGTTCTATTCCTGGTTAATTTACCCTCATATTCTACTTCTTCCCTTTTTATCAACTTTTTGTTCGTTCCTTGCTGATTTCTAAGTCACTCCCAATCCTTGGCCTTGCTATTATGCTTTGCAAGTGATAAGCATCTTCTTTCAATCTACTATTATCCATAAGTTCCCTAGCAAACTACAGATGGATCTATCATGCTGAGTTTTTGTTGAGCGTGTTTTTTGCTCAGTTGTGTGATGTCAGTGTCTTCTGAAGCATGCAAGGGACATATCTGCATGCGCCATTCTACTTCAGCAATGCCACACTAGCCACACAGGAAGCACGTTACACAAACCAATTTCTAACCCAAACTATTTCCTCCAGTGGGAAATCCAGAAGAAGAGGATATAATAAAATTATCACACTAAATGGAGAAGAAATCAAATAAAATGATCAAGACTGGGGTTGAGAGCTTGGTTAAGTGTATCAAGGAGTATGAAACATAGCTGGGCAGATGGAGTTCAAATACTGATCAGCCATGATCTAATTGAAGGCTTGAGTGGCCCATTGTTGTTCCTATGTAGAGGAGGAAGATGATGATACTAATAGTGCTGACAATAATGAGGAGGAAAAAAGGCCAAACTTCTTTCTCATTGATTTTGTAAATGACGAAGCTGAGCAGGATGATAATGAAGAAAGAGAGGATGTGAACATCAAGTCTGTCCTTCATGGAGTTCCTGGACCAAAATCCTGCCTCATGTTCCTCTGTCACAACTCCATCAGTCTCACAAAACAAAAACAAAAATACTTGGAAAAACTCAGTAGTTCTGGCAGCATCTGCAGAGAGGAGTACAGTTAATGTTTCGAGTCCGAATGACCCTTCAACAGATGTCACATGAGGAATGTGCTAATTCCTTCGATAATATCACCACCTTCAACACCTCTTTGTCCTTTTGTCTGTGACATCCTTTGGTTATCTCCACCTATCCCTGGCCCTTTATCCAGCTCTACTTGTCCCACCCCCGCTTAAACCAGCTTATATATCACCTCTCTTCTATTTTTACTTAGCTCTGTTGAAGGGTCATACGGACTTGAAACATTAACTGTGCTCCTCTCCACAGATGCTGCCAGACCTGCTGAGTTTCTCCGGATATTTTTGTTTTGTTTCGGATTTCCAGCATCTGCAGTTTTTTGCTTTTATCAGTCAATCTCACCACTTGCATCATTTGTTTTTTCACTCCTCAGAATTATTTACTCTGAAACAATTAGCTTCTCTTAATTGGGAGGTAAAACTGGGTGATTCGCAGAACCTCAGAGCTCCAGAGGAATCATCTTCTCACCAGAGGCTGAGAATAAAGCTGCCCATGATTTGAAAGCTGTGGGATCCAGAGTCATGGGCACCTCTCAGAAAGCAGAATGTTCAAGAAGTATTCAGCCTACATGGAGGATGTGAGTGACAGTCATTCTCAAGTTCTCTTCCGTGTACTTCTATTTCCAACGTTGCCAGGAGCACTTCCCCAGCCTCATTGTGATGTCGTTTGTATTCTTTTTAATGATCCTGCCACTCTTAGGATCATTATTCATGGGTGTTGGATGTTAGACTTGCTTGGGCTGCATTTCATAGAATCAATGCACCGTGACACCTTTCGACAAATTTTGTGTGACGTGCAGGAGCCTCTACATGTTGTCCCAAATTATGCTTTGAAAGAGAAGTTCTTCCTGCTGAGAAAGTAGAAGGGATTTTATGTCGGAGTTCACAAGGCAGTGTTGTTTCTGTCTGTTGCACCCTGTGAAAGCCAGCAACCTGTAATACTGGATTTTGCCTGTTAGCTATAATACCATGGGGCAGAATTTTCAGGCGCACACTGACGTTGGGTGAGTGCCCTGATGTTACCGTGCGCCATCGCAATATTTCGCTGGGCGGGCGCGTGATGAAGTCCGACACGCGCCTGCCATTAATTAACGGGCCAGTTAAGGCCCTTTAGTCTTCAATCAATCAACACTGATTTTTAGGTTCCCGTCAGCGCATGGGCGCAACAGGCAGGTGGGTAAGAGGCTTTTCTATTAACCTCATCAATGGGCGGGAGAAGAGGGCTCATTGGGGTCATCAATCTGCTATGTGGAGTATTTATTGGAGAAAGTATTTTAAACTTGCCTGTGTGATCTGCAGTAGGTCAGAACGCATTCCAGCAGCTTTTCGTGTACTTTTAACCTTCAGGTCAGCACTCTGCAGTCAGGTATCCTTTGTGGGCCTGTAGCTTCCAGGAAGCCTCCCCTTTGCCTGGGCATGGGATCTGACATGTCCACTGGAGGCAGCTCCTCTGAGGATAAAGGGAGGGCTAGAATGAGGAGGAGGCCAAGAGTGCCTACTCAGCCTCCAGGGGAGCCACCTTTGGGAGGCCAGGCGCAGGCACAAGGGACGCAGGGCCAAGAGGTTGTCCAAGGTGGAAGGGGCCACAGAAGATGCCACTATCCTGCCGCCAAGGTACACAGGCGGCGAAGCACCTACCTCAATATGTCTGAGGCGCCGTGCCGAAGGAGGCTCCGATCGTCAAGGAAGCCAGTCAACTATATCTAGCAGATGACTGGCCCTGAGATCTCCCCTAACTGTATGGGTGGACACTGAAGGTCACAGCTGCCCTTAACTCCTATGTATCTGGCTTCTTCCAGGGCTCAGTGGGTGATCTTTGCAGTGTGCAAAATTGTGTCAAGCAGGTCACAGATGCTCTGTTCAGGTGTGCATTGATCTTCATCCACTTCCGTTGGACTATGCCAGCCAGACACAGTAAGCCAGAGGCTTCGCAGACATTGCTGGCTTCCTCTGCGTCCAGCGTGCAATAGACTGCACACACGTGTCCATCAAGGTGCCAGCAGGTGAGCCCAGTGCCTTCGTCAACAGGAAGGGCTTCCACTCCATGAACGTGCAGATAGTGTGTGATCACAGGATGCTGATTCTACAAGTCTGTGCAAGGTACCCAGGCAGCTCCCATGACGCCTACATCCTCAGATACTCTCAGGTGCCTGGGCTCTTCAGTGCTCCAGCCCAGCTTGATTGATGGCTGCTGGGTGACAAGGGCTATCCCCTCAGAAGGTGGCTCATGACACCTCTCCGCCATCCAAGAACAGAAGCTGAGCAGCGTTACAATAGGAGACACGCCTCCACAAGGGCTGTGGTGGAGAGAGCCATTGGTCTTCTCAAGATGTACTTCCGATGCCTGGACCGCTCAGGGGCACACTCCAGAACCCCCCAGATCGTGGTTGCATGCTTCACTCTCCACAATCTTGCACTGGAAAGGGGGAAAACAGTGGATGATGAAGACGTCGACGCAGTGGCTGCAGCTGAACACGATGAGACCAGCAGTGAGTCCGAGGATGAGCACGCACAGGGAAATGCTGAGGGGATAGACACTGACCCGGGACTACACCAAGGAGGCAGAGACATCCAGGAGGCTTTAATCCAATGAAACTTCAGCTAGCACACCAAAAATGGATCAACAGGACCAGCCTTGCCTGGCGCATCCAAACGCGGCACCTAAGCGCAAAATCTGCCAGGTCATCAGCAAGAACTAAGGGCCTTGGACATAAATTTGCATGTCCAAACAAACACTCATGACAGTTTTCTTAAACATAAACATGCAGAACAAATGAGCCGCCCTCAGCCATGGTCACACATCGGAATTTTAATTTTCAAATCGGAAGTTCTCCCAATTATTAAACAATATTGTAACCAAGCAAAAAGAAATTCTAAGGACCTAATCTCAGGCCAACACAAAAGCACCAGTGAGAAACCTGTGGTGTGCCTAAGGTGCCTTATGTTTCCATTTCCGGGTGCTACGTCTTGGTCCTGCCCCATCGCTTGGAATGGCATCTGAGACAGCCTGCTGACTCTGCAGTCTTGTTGGCCTCGATGACCTTGGCGGCCATCCTCTGGACCGTGGAGCCTGTGCTGGCCCCGCCTGGGAGGGATCTGACCATTCCACAACTGCCATCTCCCTAGTCATTGCAGCCTACCAGATGAAACGGTCACTGGGAGAGGGGCAGAGGAACTACTGCCCTCATCTGGAGCGCCGTGAGAGGAGCCCGCAGAGATGCGAGGCAGCTGCTGCGCCAAAGTGAGGTCGTCTCGAACCTCCCTGCTCACCATGGATGGATGGGCAACGAGCTGGGAAGCTTGATGCCCACACCATCTCCCACACTGGCAATGAGCAGCTGAAGTCAATGCCGATGTGAGGACTTGCTGGTTTGAGGTCATCCCCAGGAAGCCCTGACAGGTCTCCTTGAGGAGCATCTCCACGAGAGTAACCACTCTCTCCATGGAGTTCGCATGGCACTCGGACATGTGGTTCATTGCTTCAGCGAGTGTCACGTAGACTCCTCCACAACAGACACCAAACAAAGCATAGCCTCATGCATCTCCCCAGGATCCGGCCGCATTTCCTGCACTTGCTGCATCACGGACAACTCCAAAGGCACATCATCAGGCACCAACTGAGCACGTGCCTGGTCCTCTCCAGTCCTCCAACAGCTGGCGCCATCAGCACTCTCTGTCTCTGCCAGCTCCTCCAGCAAACGTGAATTGCCCTATTCACTGTGCCCCGGGACACTAGCCGATGTTCCAATGCCCAACGAGGTGCTAGTATCTGCGCTGGTGCCAACCTTGCAGAAATGGTGTGATGCTGGTGAGACTTGAGGGCCCTCAGGTGAGGAGGATAGCCTTACATTACAGGAGGACATAGATGGGCTGGTCAGGTGGGCTGATGAGCGTCAAATGGAATTTAATCCAGATAAGTGTGAGGTGATGCACTTGGGTAGGACAAACAAGGCACGGGAATACACAATGAATGGTAGGACCGTGGGAAGTAACGAGGATCAGAGGGACCTTGTTGTGCATTTCGACTGGTCCCTCATAACATGCAATAAGTATTTAGACGTGCACTTGCAATGCCATGGTATACAAGGCTATGGGCCTAGTGCTGGAAAATGGGATTAGAATAGTTAGGTTTGTTTGACCCGTGCATCCTTGATGAGCCAAAGGGCCTTTTTCTGTGCTGCACACCTCTGACTCTATCACTCTGTGACCAAGCAATGTTGCAACAATAACAACTTTTACCATCATCGGTGCTATGGATGTTGGGAGGACATTGCAGATCTCACTGTTGGTCTCAAATACCTGGCCGTTCCACCCCAGTCTCACCAATACTAATTGACCTGGGTGCATGGCGCCTCTCTAGCTCAAGGGCCTCCTGCTCGAATTGGCTTAAGATGAAGAGGTGTGCCTGGCTGCCTCCAGTCCTCGCATGCTTTGAAGCATTACGAGCATTCTTCTCCTGAGAAAGAGAGAACACCATTCATTGCGACAAATTGCACATGGTCTCTGCACGCGCACCCCAACCACAGTGGGCCATATCAGGCCTCCAATGCCTCCTCTCCCTACTCTCCTTATTCACACAAAGATAGTTCTCCTGCTCCCAACCCCCCCAACAGCCCCTTGGACACATGCTGTGTACATAACTTTAGGAACCACACGGTCTTTGTTCCCATAGCATGGAAGTGCACGTACGTGCAGCGTCGAGGGCAGCAGATGGTTCTTGGCCATAACACCTTGAGGCTCCCCTTCCACCATCTCATCACCCTGAATAGGACATGCGTGGGGTTCTGAGTATGCACCTAGCTGCATCTCCTGCAGTTGCCCCCAGACTAGTCATGTGTGACTAAAAGCAACACACGGTGCGGGGGAGAACTCATCTCCTCATGAACCACTCGGGCTGATCTAAGCATGGGCACTATCTGCTTGCCCACCCAGCATAGGAAACATGCCCAACATGATTCAATGCAGTCATGACAGTAAGAGTTGGGGTGGGGGAGGCCTCAAAGGCTAAGGCTACCTGCTGGGTTAAATGTCCAATGCCAACACTGTACTCACCCTGACAGAGAACAACAAATCGTTGAACTGCTTATGGCTTAGGATCCAGGTGCGCCGCACCACATTGCGGGAGCTCACCACCTCCGCCACCTCCTCCCAGGCAAGTTTGGTCATGTGGGAGGTCCTCCTCCTCCCATCCCGGGGGACCAACACCTCCTCTTCAAGGGCAGCAAGGCATTCATCTGAAAAACGCGCATTAGCCCCCCACTGGCCTACCCTGCAGCCTACTCTGCTCCTGTGGCAGACCCTGCAACCTGGCCTGCTCCTGTGGCAGACCCTGCAGCATGGCCTGCTCCTCTGCCCTTCCCTCCAGCCTGGCCTGCTCAGCTGACCCCCTGTGGTGCGCCCTCGAACTGGCCATTGTCACCAGCCTACAGGAGGCTGCCAGGCCTTCTTTTAAACAGGCTGCCGGGTCGTCATTGGGCCGGTGGTCTGTGCACACCCGCTGCAGCCCGCATACTCCCGGTCTCCATGGGAGTCGGGAAATACACTGGGCAGGCCTTAGTTAGTCCATCCGCGTAAAATGGAGGCGCAGCCCCGATCATGGCCGGCGATTGTGTCCATGCCTGCACCCACACTCGCAAACCCCCCCCCACCTCCGCACAACGGAAAACTCTGCCCATGATATCAGTTTCACTACTGCTTTCCTGTGATGCCAAAGTCTATGAACTCTTCATCTGTCCTTTGTGTCAGTCATTTGACAATTGCAGGTCCTTACTGTGCCTTGGCTGATATCACAGATATCCCCCTTTAGTGGTTTGAAATTAACCTGCACCTTCATAATCATAAAGAGAGCAGTGCAGATGAATGATTGTGACTGCAGGTCCTCATGTAATAGGTGAACTTAATAATTCTTTGGTGAAATGCACCTTTAAATACATATCGCCTCACGGATCTCATATACTCATATAGACAGTGTGTCTGCATGTTATTTGGAGTGGGTTCATTTATGATAGGTTTCACCGTCCTTAATTGCTGCCTCATTCTCCTTTCCCCCATTCTTCTCTCTTCCTCCCCCATGATAATGGCATATAATTGTATTGCCCAGAGAAGATGCCAACGCTGCACCTGAAGAGACCCCACTGTGGGCGGGTGTCGAAGGAAGTCAAAAGCTGATTTTGGTGCCACACCCCCATAAGTAAATCCAAGTGAAAGGCTGTATTGATAAAGTGCCAAAAAGATTGTACCCAACCACAGTAATTGCTCTTCAAGTGTTCAGCAATCTCCAGGTTCAAAACACTGTCTGAAGTAATCTTGACAACAGCAGTAACTAATTTTTCTCATTCCAACTTCTCCTAGTGCATTATGAATATAGATCCAGAAAATTGTGTTGTGGTTGTAGAATCATTATCTCTCATTAGCTTATATTATAATGAGGACACTCATTACCATTGCAATGCAGCTCACAACACTTCTTACTTTCATTGGTTTAGTCAATTTTTTGATCCATCCCAGAAGTTTGTGTCATTTTCCATGTTATCTATACTGTGAACTAATCACTAAAAGGCACAATATTAAAAGCCCTGCTAAAATCTAAATGTCTGATATCCACAGAATTTCAATTATCAGCAAGGCTTGTCACTTACTCAAAGAACTCCAGTAAATTCTTTTGGTTAGAACTCTCCCCTCATAAAACCTTCTTATCATTATTTATCTAGGTATTTCATTATCTCTGCTTTCACTCCCTCCACCATGGGTACACTGTGGCTGCATTGTATCTACAGGATGCACAGCACCAAATTGCCAAAGCTTCTTCAACAGCTGCTCCTAAATCCGTGACCTCTACCATCTAGAAAGACAAGAGCAGTAGGCAAATAGAAACACCACCACATATTAACTTCCCTCACAGAATGTCCTGACTTGGAAATGTTTCACTGGGTCAAAATCTGAGATGCCCTTACTAACAGCACTGTGGGAATACCAACACCACATGGACTGTAGCAGTTCAAGAGGATGGCTTACCAACACCTTCACAAGGGCAACCAGGATTGGTCAATAATAGCTGGTCTTGCTAATGATGCTCTCATCCCAAGGATAAATAAAAGAAACGGCTGCCTTCTAATGCTTAACATACAGCAGATTTTAGGGTCACAGGTGCTATGTTATCTATTTTACAATCCTTGGGCACTACTCCCATTTCTAATGATTCCCAGAAGACAGTGGTAAGGATGTGACTGATTGATTTTGCTTGCCATGGTTTTACACACCCCTGTCTGAAGTCCATAGGGGCCTGGTGCCTTGTCTTCTGTTAACTTACTTTAGGGCCTTTAGTACTTCCGCTGTTCTTCCTAGAAATTTAATTTCCATCAAAAAGACTGCTGAGGTCCCCTCTGTGAACAGAGAAAGAATAATTCACTTGCTTTATTTGCTATCACCTGATCCATTGTCACTTTTTGGATCTTTCAATGATCCCACACTTTCTTTTCACTGGAGTGCTACTGCAAATTTATTTTTAGAAATACTTGGCACTTCTTTTAAAACTCCCTACTATCCTCAGTTTTTCTATTTTAGCTCTCCTGACCAATTTCATAACATCCATCACTTTGATTTTGTATTCATCTAAGTTCTCTGTTTTTCCTGTAGTTTTATCTTTTTAAGAACAAACTCTTTTTTTTGCCTTTATCCCACATATTTTTCCATTGTTGCTCCCAGGAACCTTATCTGTCTGTTAACCTTCTTCATCCATGGCATGTATTATACTCTGTGTAGTCTTCCTAAAATCACAGGGATACAGAGTACATTATGGAGAAAAAAGGCAAATGGGCAGAGGTTGTAACTTCTTCCAGACTTTTGCCATTTCACAGTGATGTCCAGTCTAACTTCCTTAGCTCACTCTAATCAATTCAAAGTTTTGACTTTTCTAAAGGGGGAGATTTTCTAGTTAGGTGCTAAACTGGTGCAATAACAGCAAACCCTGCCCAATAAGGCGGTTGGGAGGTTTTGATCTGATTAATATTCTTCCAGCAAGCTGCTTAAATGCCAAACAGCAACTCCACTGCAACCGACTAGTACTCTGCAGCAGACATTAAGCCAGATGTAGTGCACAGCTGGTCAGCAGATAAGGCCTGTTGTGGAGTAGTGGCTAGGGTAGTGTGCAGTAGACAGTGAGGGTGGGACGGAATGAGACTGGGCTGGCAATGAGCTGAATGATTCTCTGGGGCAAAGAGCACTCCCTGGCCCCAGAAAAACCTTCAAAATAACAAAATATCTATTTTTTTAGAACAACCTTCTTCATGCTTGTTATCATCTCAGCACCTGGTAAAAATGAGATTGGCTTGTGCCATGCATGCTCCATCTATTTGTCCTACAACAGGCATGAACCCCAATTTGTATAATTTTTAAATTTATTCGTTTATGGGATGTGGGTATCATTGGCTGGGCCAGCATTTATTGCCCATCCTAATTGCACTTGAGAACTGAGTGGCATGCTAGGCTGTTTCAAAGTCAACCACATTACTGTGGACCTGGAGTCACATGTAGGCCAGACCAGGTAAGGATGGCAGATTTACTTCCCTAAAGGATGTTAGTGAACCAGATGGGTTTTTACAACAATTGGCAATGGTTTCATGATCATCATTAGACTTTTAATTCCAGGTTTTTTTTATTGAATTCAAATTTCACCATCTGCCATGGTGGGATTTGAACCCAGATCCCCAGAGCATTACCCTGGGTATCTGGAGTACTAGTCTAGTGACAATACCACTACACTACTGCCTCCCCAACTGGAATTGCACCATCCCCCCCACCCCTCACCCGATTTACACACGTGGGAAAACACGCCAGCCCAGAACACGTCTGGACAAGAGAGACATGCAGAAGTTGAGGCTTACCGCTAAGGCCTTGCTCAGATCACAGAGATCCGAGGAGAAGAAGATGCTGGATCCCTACAGCTACCAGACCCTAGAGGAACACATGCATCGTATGGTGGGTGGATCCTCATGCACATCCACCACAAAGCAGCTCTCAGAAGGTGGGAGGTCCCAACGCAGCAGCCTCAACATCACTGAGGCTTCAGAACTTTGCAGATTTCGTCATGGACAAAGTAGGTGGATGGAGAGGAAAGTCTAGGTGTGAGTGGGAGAGGAAAGTTTTAAGGGGGGGTGGATGAGGTTTGGAGGGGGTAGGTGAAGGTATCGGGGGATGGGGGTGAAAACCCGCCATTGTGGCCAGCAGGTAAAACATCATTCTTCACACCCGCTATCACACTTAGTGCAATTCTGGGACAATCCCATCCTTGGTTACCCATTGGGTAAACTCAAACAACCAAGAGGACATAGCTTGAAAATGAAGCATGTTGTGTCGATGCACAATTATACTGAGGATCTGAAGATAACGGATGTGACTCAATTTGGTCTGGGCTTGGATAAAGTGGAAACCCTGTGCATGAAGATGAACAACATGAAGGTAAGAAGCTAACAAAGGGTGTCAATCATGAACTACCAGGTCAGGAGGAATAATTTAACTAAAAAATTTGCAGTCAGGTGTATCCCGTTTTTCATGTGAGAAACAGATGTATTTCAATTATACTCATCCCTGATCTTAAACTTGACCAAACTATGGTCATTGGTGCTAAAGTGATCTCTGGCTTGGACCTGTTCTGTTATCACCTGGCTATCTGTTATCACCATTGTGGGTTTTAGATGTGGTCGTCATGGGTTTGGTTTTACAGATTAGGCTGGAGGCTAGATTGTTGATAAACTCCTTACTGTTTCTTCCCCGTTATGCCTTCCTCCTCCATATTCCCTCCTCCCCCCATATTCCCTCCTCACCAAGACACCTTCCCTCCCTCCAGACTCCCTCCTCTCCCATGGACAACTTCCTCCTTCCAGTCACTCTTCTTCCCTTTCCCAATATCACCCCACACACCCCCCCACTTCCGCCCCTTGCCGATCATCCGTACCAGCCCATGGCAAAGTCCATGAAGTTCTGAAGCAGGTCCAAAGCATCAACGGAGACCATGGAAAATGGTGCGAGCCCATACCAAGCTGCTGCTTGGGGACCTCCCACCTTCCGAGACCTGCCTCCCTGCAGAGCCATGTCCATGAGGATCCACCCAGCATGTGATGCCCATGTTCCTTCAGGGTCCGGTAGCTGTAGGCCTCCAGCATTTTGTTCTCCTCAGATGTTTGCGATCTGAGCAAGGCCCTAAAGCTAAGTCCTGACTGCTGCATGTCACTACTTGCCCAGACATGTTCTGGGCTGGAAACTTTCCCACTGGCGTAACGGCAAATTTGATGTGGGGGGACGATTCCAGTCAGGCTTTACTTTGCACCCCATTAACAGGATGCCAATCAGGTTCATGATGCCCTCCAGCAGGATTCACAATCTGCCATGGCACACACCATTGGATGATCCTGCTGTGATTTCACACTGCTCTGAAACCAATTTCTGCCCCTCCCACTGAATTCTCCCCACGACGTCCGCCATGACACCCACTGCAAATGGGAGCGGACGATTCCGCCTAATGTGTACAGATCTTGTTTATAACCTAGTGTACAAGAAGCCTAACAAGTAAAGATTCATTATTGGATCTAGCAATGGAGTATGAACCAGAGCAGATAAGAGAAGTAAAAGTAGTGGAACAAGTGGGCAATAGTGATCATAATATAATACAGATTAGGATGATAATTGAGAAGGATATAAGCATGATAAAGATCAGGGTGACAGATTGGAGAAATGTTAATTTTGAGGGGTTGAAAATAGAACTTGGGAAAAGAAAATGGAAAACAATGTGGCAAACAATGACATAATGAAATGTTGAAACACTGTTCAACAGAGCCCAGGGAAAATATATGCTGCTAAGAAAACATAAACAAACTAAACATTAATTAGACACCATGGATAAATAAAGACATGGGGAACTGAGGGTAAGAAAGTAAACATACACTTAGAGCATGGACAGCAATGGAGAGCAAGACAAGGGAGAATATAAAGAGCCTAGATTCCCAAAATTCGATAACTCATGAGAAGGAACTCAAGATTTGCTATGCTCATAACTCTTGCCATTGCTTCCAACATTGGCAACGGACAAATTTCACACTGCCTGCTAATTTAAAGACTAGCGTGCAGTCAGCACTAGTTGCCAAGTTGAGCAGCTGCATGCCTCAACAGGGAGCACAAAATTGAGAGAAGTTAGCACCAGTTCAAACAAGTCCAAAATTGCACTACTTAATGCCAGTCAGCACCTGTTAAAGTCCTGGAGCATTTTGGGTGGAGCAGGTGCTGAAAGTCATTCTAAACGTGATTTTGACATAGGGAAGAAACAAAAATGGAAGATCATGGCCGAGAGAGGATTCAAGTTCCAACACTGAACTGAGGTCCTTGATGCAGGAGGTGGAGAGGAAGAGAGAGATCATTTATCCACATGAGGCCTGGTGGCCCTCCAGACAAACTTTACAAAAGTAGTGGAACTAAATAGTTGTGGAAGTCAATTGCAGGAGTCTGGCATCAAGGACATGGATGCAGTGTCACAGGAAATTCCATAACCTCACATGAGTCAAGGTCACCGATCTATCCACAAATGTGATATCCCACCAACTGTATCACTAGCCTCACACACTGTTTAATGCACCACATCCCTATCACACACATACCAACAATTTCCATCAAACATGGTTCATACTCGACATTCATAGCTTAAATTCACCCTCACACACTTAGTGCTGCTGCAAGCCTCTCACCCACATCTCACTGCTAGCACATCCCTCCAGCTGTTCAAACGTGACAGCCATGTCTCCCAGATAGATTGCAACACTAACTGATGCACATCTCTCTATCTTTCAGGACAAAGTGGTGCATAACTGTAGAAAGCAACACCTAACCAGTGGAGTACAGGTACGGTGACATGTTTTCATGTCCATGGAGGAGACAGGACTAGCCACCACATGAGCAGTAGTGAAGCTGAAATCATTGAAGCTGACAATATACTCACAATGAGTCCTCCTCATCACAATCCATTTCTGTCTCATCCCACAATCTCTTCAGTTTAGAATCTTCAGAGAGTGTAAGTATGCATCGATTGCTTTCCCCCACTCACCATCACTATACCCTTGTGCCTTTATTCTTTCAAACACCCAAGGACTGTAACTCTGGCCAGGAAGCGGTGGAAGAGCAGGAAGACAGTGAATATGAAAGAATACAGTCACTCACTCCCACGCTTGCTGCCACTAGTTCAGGTATTGACATTGCATGGACTTTATAGGATTACTTAGAGGTGGGAGCTACGCATAGTGAGACACTAGATATGAGTGAACTGCAGCTAGGGCAGGGACAAGTGTAACACAATTGCCAACTTGTTGGAAGGTGAGGTCACACATGACTTATGTTGCAGAGAGGTCAGGTGGCACTTCAATGGGTGGTCTATCAAAGAAGACTGATGAGTATGCACAATGAAATGCTTGGCACATTGGCAGGCCTGTCAGAAAGCCTATGGTCAATGTCATGGAGTAAGGAGGAGTTCAGCATCAACTTTGCACAGGGCCTTGGACAGAGCTTCAAATCCATCCTCCCCAGCATGGAGGTTATGGCCAGCTCCATTACCACACTTAAGGACACAACCATGGTGCTATGTCTGATGGCCAATATCAGCCCATTGCAGCACAAGCAGAAATTACCCAATGTCTGGGTGCAATAGTGGATGCTCAAACTGAAGTCATACAAGCTCAGTTTTCTGCCATCATATCTGCAGATGCAATGTTCAAAAGGGATTGCAGAGTGTCACAGAAATCCAACAATCGGTCCTCTTACACATCATTAGAATTACTGATAGCACCTCTTTGGGGGAGTGTCAGTGGCTCTATGGAGTATGAACTTATTTGGCCTTGCTCAAGATGAAAGAATTCATGGTCCCATCAATGCCACTCCACCAGTTCTCCTGATGTTGCCCATCAGCCAAGGCTGCTGCCACCCATGACGAGATGGCACACTATGAAATTGGGCCTTCTAGAACCAGAGCTCCTGAAGGTCATTCTGCAAGACTGTCTGCAATCTGCCCCACTGAAAGTCAGCAACCTTCCAGCAGCCATGCTGCAGGCATTGTGATATCACTAGGACTGGCAAAAACACACAAAAGGCAGGCACACAGGGAATGGCCAAGGGTGAATAGTTGCCTTGAGTATACAATTCAGCAATGGTTTGATTTATAAATTGTTTTGTAATTTTTATTTTGCGGTGGCTTTTTATTTTTGTGTTGTGGCCAAGTAAATACTGCAATGGTCAGCAACAGAGGGAAGATAAGGCCTGGGACTGTTTGTGATTGGATTGGGGTCACATTTACTGAGTTCTTTACAAACAGCCCAGTGAGAGAGGAGCAATCTAGGCTGCCTCCTCCCTTCCTGTCCCTGTTCCTCCTCCTCTTCCTCCTCAGCTGGTTGCCGTATTGTTGATGTCAAGGGCTGATAGCAATGTTGTCCAGCATGCAGCAGACCACCACAAATCTTGACATGCTTTGCTCTGTCCTGCAGGGCTTCTCTGGAGTAATCCAGGCTGTGGAAGTGTTGTTTAAGCACCTCAGTGGCTGGCCCACCTGTGTGTGGGACGCACACTGGATTCACAAGCTGTGTCATCCATGAGCCACCCCCTGGTTTTGACCTGGTGGCTCAAATGAGGACAGTCACAGAATGAACGTATCATGATTGCTGTCAGGATATTGGGCATCGAGCTGCATGGGCACATAGCTCCTGGACATCAAGGGGCTGGATTTCTTTCAGTTGAGATACATCTCAAAGTTGAAATGCAGCAGTCACTAAGCAATGTTCATGAAGTCATCCTGTGCCATGGGGAAGCCTGCAATCCTTGTGAATTTGTGTGCTTGGTGGCCCTGCTGATCTCTGGCAAGAAGAAAGAAATTTATTCAGCTCTCTTGGAATATAGAGCCTCGCTGACCTTTCTTATGCATCAGCGGATGACAAACTGAGAGTTGTTGGAAATATCACCTTTTCCAATCTAGAAGGAGCCAGGTCACAGCCACTGGCCACACTACCTTCACCCTGTTCTGAAGTTGCTGTTGTGGCAAATTTCTGTGAGAAGCTCATTAGAGAAGTGGAGGCATTTGATAAATTGTTCCTGCTGAGGGTGGGGAGAATTGCTCCTTGAACACCCTGGGGGAAACGGCCTCCTGCTGAATGGTGTCTGCCATTTTGAGGAGATTGAGGGCTATACAGGCACCTCTGTTCAAGAGAGAGGAAGGCTGCTCATGGATGATGTACATCAGCTTGAAGATTTGTTTTTTGTTATACCTTAATTGTTCCTGAATCATACAAATGAAGTCAGATTCCTCCAAACCCATAGCGTGGTGTGTCTGTTGTTCAAAGCCAGAGATCTTTTAGTCATAGTTCTTTGTCCAACAGGACTGTTACACTGGCTCCCATGTCTAATTTAAAATTTGTTAAATGGCCATTGACTGAAATGTCTGCCTTCCAAAATGAGAAGCAAAGATCATTGACCTCACCCAAGAAGCATGGCCGCTTGTCTTCTGGGCTTGCAGTCTCAACCGCGTGGGTAATCTTTGGGCCTTCTGTGAGCTTCAGAGTTTTTGCCTTGCACAGTTTGCCGCAGTGTCCAATCCTGTTGCACTGGAAGAATTGGGCTGAAATTAATAGACATTGGTCTTGCCTGTGGGGGTGCATTTCTCCACAGTGTTGGCATGGTCACTCTGCTGGCCGTTTGGTATTTCTTTCCCTGGTCTGGAGTGCCCCTGTGTTCTTGTTGCTTAACCAGCTGAACTGTGGGTTGGTCTCTGCACACAATTTATTTTCTCCCTTAAAATGGCTCTGTGCTTCTCACAGAATTCTGACTGCCTAGCTATGTGGATTGTCTTTTCCAGGGTTAGATCTTCCTTTGCTTGCAGGTGGTCAGAGAGTGTTTCATCTGCTACTCCTACCACTATTCTGTCTCTGATGAGTCCTGATTTTAAATCTCCGTATTTACAAACTTCTGCCATCCTAGGCAGATCATTGGTGAATGAATCAACAGGTTCTCCTGGCTTATTGAATTTAGCTCTTTTGAGTATTTTATTGCTCTTAGATTAAAATAAATGTTGAATGATTTTAGTACATCTTCAAATTTTGTGGATGATTCATTAATTCCCTATCTTGCAATAAAGTCATCCATAATCAGGCCTACCTGTTCACCTCCTCTTCCTCTGACTTATTATTTAAACTTGAAGTGATGCTACATCTTAAGAATTTTTTCTTCCAAAGTCCCCAATTTTGTGATTGATCTGGGCCTTGGATTAGCCCAAATGGACTTGGAAGTGTGGAATTCTGATCCATGTTCAAAATTTTAAAAGTGCACGGTCTGCTTTAAAAGCTTCCTGACTTTCAAGATAGTGTCGCTGTTCACTTAGAGCCAAAGGGATTTCCCATGGTTGCAGGTTTTCATGGGATCCACAACAATGGAGATGACATTCAGCTTGAAAAGAAAATTAGCAATGGCTGCCTGGATTGGCTGGCTGCAGACTTCTCTTGTTCAGCGTTTTTTTTGACTCACCAGTCCATCAAATTCTAGTTTTTGCTTGCCTTTCACCAAGTTAAACAATTGCAATGTTCCCAAAATACTTAATTAACTCTTTCTCTATGTTTTTGTTTCTGACAAGCTTGAACGCAGGTGTTCAGGCAGAGATTGGATTTCAGCAATAGGCTTTTTTCAAACTGCACTTCTGACTCTGAATTATTTAAAGATTCCTCAGGACTTGCTGTAGCCTGAGATTTTAAAAGATTTAGCTCACCCTGCTGACTCTGCACTCTGGGATTTGAAGTTGGGTTTCCAAAGGAGATTCAATGGAGTCTTCTGCTCTGCTGCAGCAAGGAATTTTAAATCCCTGTTAGCTTCCAAGCCTTTCTTTGGAGCTTTTTCCTGGTGATTTTCTCCCTGCATCTCTGCTTCTGGAGCTTCTTTTCAGGTCAGAATGCTTTGTTAATTTTTTCTCAGTCTTCCAGTATTTCGATTTGTCTCTGCATTTTCGTGAGGTTCTGGGTTTTTATCCCTCTGCTGCCACCATGTTGTGGGGTATTGGTTACATCTTGGTAGGTTTTAATGAAGTCTTTGTTGTCTGAAGTAGGTTAACTGTAAGGGTGGAATTTTACAACAGTGGGATTTTACAGTCCCGCCAAAGTTAATGACATTTGGAAAGGCCTCCTGCATTTTCCGGCTCTGTCCCCAGCGTGACTAGGCCATTAACATTCCAGCCTACATCTTTATTGACTCCTAGAACTATCCACGAGGATACAGTAAAGGGTACAAGCTAGGAGCTGTCTTCATGCTTAGTCCTGTAAGTGGCTCTGTCCAACACCACACTGAGCCTGGATGTGAGTCATATGTTCTCTTAGTGTGGCTGGTACTATACTCAGTCCCACATTAAACCTATATTTTCCAGACCCTTATACTTCACTGACTCTTTCTCCCCTCCTCTTTTCTCTTCTAGATGCTTGTCCTGCTTTGTGTCACCTCCGATCATTCTACCATTCTTGCTGCAGGCCAAGAAAAATGTAATCTCTGAAATAACACTGCTATTGTCACAATCTGCCTATTCTACATACTTTTGATGTATCCTGCATGTGCGCTGACACAGTTACCAAAATGATGTCAAATGTGGCTCACATGAGATGTTTACACAAGTACTGTGCACACCATTTGGAGGCAATACAATACTCCTGACACCAGGAAACAGGGTGTTATGGAACCAGGTTTTGTAGCCCAGGAGAGAAGTCAAAAATCAATTATTAAGACAAAGAGGAACTATGAAATTCAATTATGTTTATATTATCAAAGAACATAAAAGAAAAAGGTAAAATATTATAGAGGCACATAAATTAAAGAAGGGAGTTGGAATGGGAACAAGGCCATTAAAGGACAGGCAGGATAAAACCACAGAAAGCAAAACAGCGAGAATATCAAATAATTATTTTATTTCAGTATTTACTGGAGGAAAGATCAATTAGCCATGCCATTGAAAGATGATCTAACTTTTTAAAATAAAAAGGGAGAAATATTAATTAAGGTAATCAAACTCAAAGAGGATGAAACCCCTGCTCCAGACAGATTCTAAAAGAACCTAAGGGAGAGATATCAGATGCATCACTCTAATATTTAATAAGTCATTAGAAAAATAAGTGTAGTGCTGGTGGAACTGGCAGATAGCTAACATTACAGTATATTTATGAAAGGAGATAGAAAATATGCAGGGAACTACAGACCAGTCAGATTAACAACAGCAGTAGGAAAAATATTGGAATTCCAGTTAAAGGAGAAAATAAAAATACCTAGAAACCAAAAACACTTACGTATAGTCAACATGGATTTCAAAGGGAAAGTTGTGCTTGACCAACCTCATTGAATCCTTTGAAAGAAAGGGAGTTGCATTTATATCCCACCTTTCATGACCACATTGACAAAGTGTTTTCAAGCCAGTGAAGTGCTTTTAAAGTGTAATCACTGTTGGAATGTAGGAAACATGGCAGCCAATTTGTGTACAGAAGCTCCACAAATAGCAGCATGGTAATGACCAGATAACCTGTTTTTTGTGGTTGAGTGAGGGATAAATAATGGCCAGGACACCAGGGAGAACTCCTGTGATCTTCTTCAAAATAGTGCCATGAGATCTTTTATATCCACCTCAGAAGACAGATGGGCCCTCTGTTTAATGTCTCACCCAAAAGACAGCTCCTCCAACACTGCAGCACTCCTTCAGCACTGGACTGGTGTGTCATCATTGATTTTTGTGCAAAAGTCCTGGACTGGGACTGTGAACCCGCAATCTTCTTATACAGAGGCGAAACTACTACCAAATAAGCTATAGATGAACAGGTAACAGAGAGAGTAGACAAAGCTAATGTAGTAGATGTACTTCACTGTCAGAAGTGCCGTCTTTCAGGTGAGATGTTAAACCTGCCCTCTCAGCTGGATGTAAAAGATCCCATTACACTATGTTGGATAAGAACAGGGGAATTATCCCTGGTGTTATGACTGGTTCCTGGATGAGCTCCCCCAATCTGTTAACTTCCCAAATGGGACCCCAATTTTGTTATTCTCCTGGGTGAGGAGGAATTAGCTGGCTCCCCTTCTTTATTCATGTCCCTCAGTTGGTCACAACAAGGTTAACTTAAAAGGGATCCCTTCCCCCATGGATACCTTTTTCCAGTCCAAATATATTTATTTTTTTAGAAGAAGCCAATTTAACCAAGCTTTCTGGAGTCAAAGAAAGAGTAATTTTATTAGTTACTAAAATGTGAGAAAAATAATAAAAACCCAACACAGATTGGAAATGTGAAGTTAAGAATCCAAATAAAAGTTTAAAAAAGCACGAATCAGCCTTTGGCTTGTCTGTGAGGCATAGATGGTGGTATGTTGTGACTGTTAAATTGGGTGATTACGGCAAAGCTGATTTTGGCAGTTTTGCAATTGGTTTGGAGACACTTGGTTCTGCAGGGCAGCTGAAGAGGCTACCCTATTTCCTTTTTGGTTGTGGCTTCTGCTGTGCCTTCCCTCTAGCAATGGAGAGAGAGAGAGAGAGAGAGAGACTTCCCTTGCAACTGCAGGGCTGACTAGATAGTCTTCTTGTGCTGCCACTCTCACAGTACACACTTGCTTCACAGCTAGCTTTTTAATCCATGAGGGGAAATAGTCATCTTGCATCCATCTTGGAACTATTTACGCATTCTGAGGTATAAAATCAACAGGAGATGGATTCCCAGAAGTACAAATACACAAGTCATGAAGAGCAGCAATACAGGCTAATAAGGCAATGGAAAAATTCAAACCAAGTACATGGATTTATTTCTAGTAGAATAGAATTGAAAAGTAGAGCGGTTATGCTAAACTTGTATCAAATCTTGATCAGAACACACTTAGAGAGATGTGTGCAGTTCTGATGTCATATGATAAACAGAATATCAAGGCAGTGGGTGCAAGAAAGATATGCAAGGATGACACCAGAAAGAACTATGAGGTTATA
This sequence comes from Carcharodon carcharias, assembly GCF_017639515.1. Classification (NCBI taxonomy): domain Eukaryota; kingdom Metazoa; phylum Chordata; class Chondrichthyes; order Lamniformes; family Lamnidae; genus Carcharodon; species Carcharodon carcharias. The sequence goes on along the minus strand of NC_054472.1, from coordinate 84,399,562 downwards.
ACTATCAGGAAAGGATGAACGGACTGGGCCTCTTTTCACTTGAAAAGAAAACACTGAGGAGTACCTCATTCCTGGAATTATGAAGGTTTGTGCTAGTAGACAAAGATGACAGCATATTACTTGGGGGGGAAGGGGTTATGGGCAGGTGGATGGTTCAGCACCAAACCCCCTCCCAGTAAGCAAGTCAGTGTGGAGCCAACTTGCTGTACGCCAGCCTGGCCCACAGCCAAAATGCACTGCAGGCAGGCTAAATGGGTTCCCAGTGAGACTTCCACCCCTAACTGGGGAACTGCCAGCTAATCAGATTGGCCAGCAGCTCCACTAATCCCAGCAGTGCAAAGAGCGCATTAGTGGGAGCTGCCAGGTGTGCAAACAGGCTCAGGAAGGCGGCCCATGGATCCCAGAGCCTGGTAACTCCTGGGCCTTGGGCAGAGAGGGTTTGGGCAGTTTAAGAAGGACAGCAGGGATGGTGAGTTTTATAAAGCAGGTGTGTAGGATGAAAGTGGGTTGCTACCACTTTAAATAGTTTTTAAAGCTTTAAAACTACCCACTCCTGCCCAACTGCCTATGCCAAATGTGCTATGGCTTGGGCAACATATTATCAGGATTAATTGTCTTGATAACAGGCTCATTTGTCCCTTATTTATTTAAATATGGCAGGCGGGCTGCCAATTTTGGTGCCCGCCCACCCCCTCTTCACCCCGTATTATGCAGGTGAGCTCAGGGGTGGGTGGGAATGTGGTGAGGTTGGCAACAAAAACACACCCGGCCAGCGCACATAAAACCCAGCCGAGAGATTGTGTTTTCACTTGTGGAGAAGCAAAACTTGAGCCATCAATGCAAGACAGTCGCCAAGAAATCAAAACATGGAACTCAAAAGAAACTTTTTTACCCAGAGAGTGGTGAGAATGTGGAATCACTACCACATGAAGTGGTTAAGGTGAACAGCATAGATTCATTGAAGGGGAGGCTAGAGGAACATATGAGGGAGAAGGGAATAAAGAATTAAACTGATAGATCTTGATAAGGAAGAATAGGAAGAAGCTAAACATTGCCATGGTTGGATCAATTGGCCTGTTTCTGTGCTATATATATATATATATAGTATTCTTTTCAATTCTGTGTAACTTTCCTTATAAGTTATTGAATGAAAAACCAATAATGGGGAGTTTATGATTCCACACAGCTAAGAGCCTGGGCCCAGGAAGCCCTGAATAGTTCCTTTCCACCCTGACAGCTATTAGAGAATCAATGCAGGTAATATATCAGTTTCTGCTCAGCACTCCTATAAAATGAGATAGCATTGAAATAGGAACTGACAGGTAGCCATTTAGAGAAAGTCTGTGGGTCAAACACTTTGGGAAAAAATGTGTTTCCCAAGGGAGTGCACCAGTGTTGTCAGCCTAAAGAAGAGAAATGAAGAGGAAAACAGACAACTGTATCCTTGTCCTCACACAAACACCAGTGATCTGGACCGTCATAATGTAGAATATAGCCCTTCACATTTGTGCCTGCAATTGAATGTGACACCACATCTGCATTATGCCATGATTCGTTTTCTGATTAGCTTGCGTAGAAATATTTGAAAAAAAGCTGTCGTTCCTACACTTTGTTTAGTTCAGATTTTCACTTTTGTTTCATTTTACCCTGTATCATAGAAGCCTATTTATGTGAGAAATATAAGATCATTGTATAATGAAATAATGATAAATAACATTCACAAGAAAAGGAAAGAAGATACTGAACATTTGGCTGACTTGTTTGGGACTGGGGGTGGGGTGGCTGTAAGTTGAAGGCTTAATGCAGTAATCTTGCTTTACAGGTTTCATTAGCAAACAACATTCGCAGTGCAGATCTCAGAGCCGAAAATGCTTTAACTTGTTTATTGAGCAGAAGAACCCTAATCAATATCTTTTAGCAGCACTATGTGTTACTGAGTTCGTTGGATCTTCTTCCTTTGGATATTAGACTCTGTATAAAGAACTGCATGAAAGGGTCTAAAAAACAAACTCAAGACATTTGGTGACAAGATGGATCTCTCAAAGGAGAGCAGATGTCACCAGACCAATGTCCTTTGTCCTAACACCAGCAAAACAACCTCACTGTTCCAGTCTATTGTCATGAAGTTTGTGACTTGCATAGTTAATTTTCAATCTCTCTCCTTTATTCATCCAACTCATTATTGAACAGTCATTCAGCAATACAAATATTACCTCCAATGAGTCAATGAAGGAACAATAATCAGCCACACCAGGCAAATTGATATGAAATGCATTCTTTCTTAAAAACTCACTAACATGCCTGAAAATGATCTATTTGTTATACATGAGGTTTGAGTGTAATGGAACAAACAGTTGTGGGATCCCAGTGGACAGAACTCCTACTTGGTGTTTCATGAATATTCATACTTTAATTAGCAAATAGGTTTGTTCTGCTTTAATTGTAAGTGACTTTTACAACCATTCTCCTCATGGGGTAATACCAGAAACATGGGGGGAAAGAAACCAAGACTTCACAGCAGGGTTGCATTTTATTCCATTCTTCCAGCCCTACCACACACAATACCTTAGAAACAATCTTTAAACAAATGTGTCCTTTTGTGAACTAGAGCACAGCATTAAGTAGGGAAAAAATGCATATTCTAAAACAAACAGCACTTTAAATTAGCAGCTTCAATTTCAATTGTTTTGCAGATTAGTAACATTAACAGTAATATATTGCAAGGATTTTAATATCAAGTGTACAATATATTGCCAAACACATTGCAAGACAAATAGGAAACCTGTATGAAACATGGGAATATCTTAATTTTTGTTTTCGTGATACCACTAAGTGTTAAGCATTTTGTATTGTGTATTTTTGGATTGCCACAAAATAAACTTTATAAATGGAACAATATATGTACATCCACATAAAATACCACAAACCACAAAACTCCCAATGCTATAAATATTGAAGCACACATTGTTATGGAAATATATGTGTAACACAACAACGAGACACTTACATACAACCTCTTGATTGCATTGTAAAACAGTTAAATTATCAGAACTACTACAGCCATTTAAAGACTTGAGGTAGTGTTACGGTTGCATTTTGCCCAAAGCCCAACACTAAAGCCTATTTGTTTAAAATAGATCTGTGGTTAAGGTATATAAATTAAAAAATCTCAAAGCTACAGCTTTTCTGTAATTCTGTGTGTGGTTACCAGACTCTACCACACATTAGGGTCAGTGAAATTTTTGATTGTTATTTAAGGGTAAGTATCCTCTATATTTTTACGCAACAACTGTTCAATTGCAAGGTATAAACAGTTCCTTGGCAATGATTGCCTCTTTGGTTTCCTCTTATTGGGCCTCACTTCAGCACTATTACACACCACTGTCAGGGAGACCAGAACCTCGCCAATGTGGCATTTTGAACAATAACTCACTATGTTAAGGTATCAGTACTGCTAATAAGGTTTCAACAGTGTACAAATCAGCTCAATGCATGGCCAATTATGTAGTTCAATTTAGAAGCTATTTCAGGACAATATTTTGTGAATTGAAATTACTGAGTAATTGATGGACGAAGTGGAAGGGAGGGCCATTTTTGTCCATGATTTAAGGTGTCTGATACAAGCAATTA
>NC_054472.1:84083432-84093432 GCF_017639515.1 Carcharodon carcharias | reverse complement strand
CACAATGGCAAACTATGAAACAATGTAACTTCATCTGAATAGGAACAGATGGAAACGTGTTTGTACTCGAAAGAGTTACATCTTCTTAGCCTTCCTAATCATGCCACGATGTCTTGGTGCTCCCTGGACATTCACAGCGGAGATGGAGACAGCCTGCTGACTTTGGTGGGTGTCTTCAGGTCTCGGCCCTCCAGGAGAGACCAGCCTGCTTTTGGGGTCTGCTGCGTGGCAGTGGCACCCTCCTTGGCAACTGGAGCTGGAACTGCTGGGGTCATAGGAAGAGGGGATTCAGATGGGCTGGACAGTCCGAGTCACCTGGGTGGATGGCCCCAAGGTGTGTACCTGCCAATCTTCCTCACTATGGGTGCCCGGTGGGCCCTGACTGACTCTTTAAGGAGAAGGAGAAGGGGAAGCTGGAGTGAGACTGAGCTGCCATGCATCCCTCTTGCATTGACATTGTTGGAGGCCAACTATGGTGTCAGCAATGGAGTTCAGCCCACACAGCAGTGCAGGACCATGTCCTGGACCAAGGTCTCCATGGTGGTTGCCATCCTACCAGTGTTGACTTCGGTATGTTGACATGTCAACACTATCACCTCAGTCTGTAGGTGGACGGACTCCTCCATCGTGCCTTGCAATCTGAGGAGTGATGATCCAAAGCTTGCCTTTGCAGCTCCAGCAACTGAGGTATGACCGCATCCAGAGGCTCCTCATCTGACTCATTTCTGGCCTCGAGCAGTCCTCCAAGTGCCGGAAACCTGGGAAGTCCCTGTCGCAGCCTGCAGTGGATCAGACAGTGTGATGTGCTCACCAGATTGTGACCCCAAGGTCACTCCAAACTAGGTCCCACCGAGGTGTGTGTCTCTGCACTGGTGGAGGGTGTGGGTGAGCGCTGTGACGGGTCTTCAATTAGGGTGCCATCAGATTCTTCTTCCAAGGTGTCTTCAGAGCTCGGGTCAAGGACCTGGCTCGTGGACACCCTCAGCTGCTTTCCAGATGTGCCTGTGAAAGCAAGGGGAGATAATTGGTACATGCCAGTGGGCTGTGAAACAGGACACGTCACTTACAGCATGGCTGTCTCATGGATGTTCACTGCCGGGGTCCTCACTTGGTTGAGCACCGCCAACCTCACTATCAGCACAGGAATGATCCAGATCCTCGCTGGCCAGCTGGATGACTATTTTCAAAATCTAGGAGGGCCTTGATGTCAGGCATTCCTCCACCAGTCGCGACCTCCCTTTTGTTGTGTGCTGGCTTGCCCTGCATGAATAGATGGAGGGAGGGAGTGTAAGCAGGGCGTCTGCAAGGCCAGATTAGAAGGATGCCTAGCATGTGTGGGTGAGGACACGATCCGCAGGGTACATGAAGGTATGAGAGAGAGTGTGAATGGTGATTTCCCTTGAACTGGCATTTAGAGAGATCCCTGTGGATGTGTGATGGGTTTGAGAGTGTGAGAGTTGAGAGTGATGAGAAGAGTGACTTACCCTGGCAGAATGGAGATGACCATTCATCCTCTTGTGGCACTGGGTGGCTATCCTCTTTTACAGGGAGTTGGCGCTGACAAACTGCTGCCACTGCCTCCCATGCTGGATTCGTGACCTTGCTTGCTGATTTTCACCCAGAGCGGGGACAAGAGGATTTCATGACAGGCCTCCACTGCCTCCAGTTGGCTCCCAAGGGAGGCATCACTAAATTTAGGGGTGACATGTTTCCTCCCTTTTGCAGCCATGACTTTGCAGCAGCTTCTGATCCCTTAGAGAGCGTGCTAGCTCTGTGCAGGAGTACCCTTTAACTATGATGCCCAAATTACTGACAGCCTGAGGTGACAGCAAGGTGGGCGAATCAGAGGTCACCCCGCCAGCAATCCAGTGTGTTACCCAGGAATGCATTATTCATGAGGCGGGATGCGCCAGAAACGGGACAATATGGTGCAAAAACCCGCTATTCTGGCCAGCAGGTAAAATGTCATTTTTCCCACCCACTACCGCACTTAGCACAAATCCGGGAGTGTTCCACCATCAATTTGTATTTTCATTCATGCTCCGTTTTGCTGGAAGGGTCCAAGATGCTCAACCAAGGGTCTTGCCCCACTTTAATATCAAAACTAAATCCAAGAGGTACTGAATTTTATTTTGTTTTGTGGAAGGGTCAATGAGATACCTTCCTTGTTAAAAAATAAACTTTATTGCATAGTATCCCTACTAACTTGATCAGTCTCTTCAGATATTTATTGTTCAATGGAATGCATTTGTTTATCCAAGCCTGCCAACAACACAAGACTTTATCAATTTTCTGGTTAACATTGATTTACACCTTCCCCAAGTGTACGGCATATTGAAATTGGTGCAAGCCAAGTTTCTAAATGAGCCCAGAGTACAAAGGAATTAGGAAAGCCAAAATGCATTATAAATTGTATTTATCCTATCTTTAAAGAAACACTAAGCCACAGGGCTGAGTTGTGGACGGCAGCAAATTGCGATGGCTGCAACAAAAACTTAACTGGTAGTTTACACAAAGCAGGTGGTTCACATGTTGCCACCCAGCATGATGCAGTGATGCAAATACTTATAGCATGCTCAATATGCAGCATCCTCAGGACTAAAACAGAATTACCTGGAAAAACTCAGCAGATCTGGCACATCGACGGAGAAGAAAAGAGTTGACATTTCAAGTCCTCATGACCCTTCAACAGAACTAAGTAAAAATAGGAGAGGGGTGAAATATAAGCTGGTTTAAGGTGTGTTTGGGAGGGGGGGGGTGGTTGTAGGGACAAGCAAGCAGTGATAGGAGCAGATAATCAAAAGATATCTCAGACAAAAGAACAAAGAGGTGTTGAAGGTGGTGATATTATCTAAAAGAATGTGCTAATTAAGAATGGATGGCAGGACACGCAAGGTACAGCTCTAGTGGGGGTGGGGTGAAATAAGACTAACAGGGCATAAAAGGTATAGATTTAAAAATAATGGAAATAGGTGGGAAAAGAAAAATCTATATAAATTATTGGAAAAAAAAACAAAAGGGAGGGGGAAGAAACGGAAAGGGGGTGGGGATGGAGGAGGGAGTTCAAGATCTAAAGTTGTTGAATTCAATATTCAGTCCGGAAGGCTATAAAGTGCCTAGTCGGAAGATGAGGTGCTGTTCCTCCAGTTTGCATTGAGCTTCACTGGAACAATGCAGCAAGAAGTCAAGTTCCTACACGTGTGAAGTGTGCTCTAACAAAAAGGTGGTGGAGAAATAGTTAAACTTTAGAAAAAAGCAAAACAAGATTTAAAGAAACAGGTAAAAGCTCCACAAGAAAGGCCAAAAAAATAAAAGTTCCCTTCCAGCCATTAATAAGCATGGTTAAGAAAAAGCTGCAGGGCATTTAGAGACAAGTAGTTTTCAAGCTATGGCTACAGATAACCAGAGTTCAGCACATGTTAAACAAATAAGTCTAATTTGTTGGAATCAATGGAATTATTTGCTATCTGTAAATACAATTTTGCATATTCAAGTATAAATTCCCATGTTAGAACAGTCTATCAAAAGATCTGGGTATGTAAGAAGGCTGTGTTTAATGATGCCGTGCTGTAATTAACAAGATTGTGTACTGGCACTGCCAGGAAGTGGTAGGACAATAATCACCCAACACTTTGCCTAGAATATGTAATTTGATCCAGTCAAGCTATAGACTTACAGCACTTCATGGAAGTTCTCTACATGACTAGATTCAATACCTTCAGAAGACAGCAAGACGGAAAAAAACTGGCAAAAAAGTAGTTAAAAAGAGGTGGGACTTCTTAAAGCTTGATCAATCTTGTGCGAGTGTGTGTGTGTTGGGTGGTGGGGGAGTGAGAAAAATTAGGAAGCTGTAAATATCAATTTTTTAAAAATCAAGATTTGCCTTTCATCAATTAAAGTAGTATATAGATTTATTATTTACCCTACATGCGAAAGAGATAAAGAGTAAACAAGCTCCTTTTAAAAGGTCATTATTACTGTCTATCTAACCAGTGAGAAGCATACAAAAACAGCCAATGGGGAATTCTTCTGCAAATTCCATTTTGCTTATTATGCTAAAGGGACAGACTCTCTTGGCCCCTACCACAGCCTTCATGAAGAATTCAGCATTTCACAGTGTCCACAGATCCACAAAAAAGTAATTGAAAACCATGGGTAAATTTTTAATCAGATGGACAGTGCAGACTAAACCTACCATAAAATGCTACATTAATACAAACAATTAATGGAGCAAATTGGACATCTAGTGCATTTAAAAAAAATAGTTCAATCATATAGGATCATTTGAGCAAAAGTTTTTAAAAACTTTGAAAGATGTTCCATACATTTTGAAAACAAACATCTGTCAAGATAAAATGCATGTTAATTAGCAGATCAAGGTCTTGGCCCTGAATTCACACACGTGGGAATTTCTCAGATTTTAAAGTTGTGAAGATTCCCAGTCAATCTCAGCTAACTCTCTCTCAAATCTGCATTGTTTACGTACCCTCCATAATAAAATGTAGGATCTCCAAGTTTAAACATGCATAGTTATGAAAGAATTAATCGGTTCGCTTCAGCCATACAACTGCGGCATTGATTCTGACACTTTCAAAACAATTCAGTCTTAGGCTGAAATTTAGGGTTTTATGTTAATAATTCATTGTCCTTTAAACATTCATTTGTATATTTCAGTTAAACTATTCACTGGCATGATGAATTTAATATTTTGCTGTTATTCAAAGATGGTATTTTAGAGATATGTTATAAATCTCAAGCTTGCTGTTATCCATTGCTACTTCTTGAATTGCTTCAAAGGAAGAATAGCACCAAGAAGCCCGAGCAAAAGAGCTCAAGAGGAAAACTCTCCAAATTCTGGAGTCGTATATGACTAAGGAATTTGGTCAGGGTTGTTAGAGATGAATCAGTTCACCAACAATTCAGGTGTTCAGCTCTGTTCCTCCAATAAAAAAGGGCCATACGAGCCTACAGTAGGACCCGGGTAACATTCAAACTTGGGCTGCTAATTGGCAGGTTACGTTTGCACAACGCAATGTACATATCCAACAAACTCCAACCACCTCCCTGTCACCATCACCTGGAAGACACCAGCAGTTTATTCAGGCTGTCTGTATAATTCCAATGGCTATGGAGCAAGGCTGTGGCCAGGTAACACATAATGACTCACCCAGCCACTGCCACCTTATAGACTCTCTATACCTATGAGGTTCTAATCAGGAATGTGATAGAATACTTGCAATACGCCTGGATAGGTGCAACCACAAACCTCAAGACAAAGCAAAGCAAAACAAAAACAAAAATACCTGGAAAAACTCAGCAGGTCTGACAGCATCTGCGGAGAGGAATACAGTTAACATTTCAAGTCCGTATGACTCTTCATCAGAGCTAAGGAAAAATAGAAATGAGGTGGAATATAAGCTGGTTGAAGGGGGGTGGGACCGGTGAAGCTGGATAGAGGGCCAGTGATAGGTGGAGGCAAAGAAGAGATTGCTAAAGATGTCATAGACAAAAGAACAAAGGGGTGTTGATGGTGGTGATATTAGTTGAGGAATATAGTAATGATGACATTAAGGGTAGATATATATTAAAAAAAATTATAAATTATTGGAAAAAGGGGGATCGGAAAGGGGATGAGGATGGAGGAGAGAGTTCATGATCTAAAGTTGCTGAACTCAATATTCAGTCCGGAAGGCTGTAAGGTGCCTAGTCTGAGGATGAGGTGCTGTCCCTCCAGTTGAGCTTCACTGGAACAATGCAGCAGGCCAAGGACGGACATGTGGGCATGAGAGCAGGGTGGTGTGTTGAAACGGCAAGCGACAGGGAGGTCTGGGTCATGCTTGCAGACAGACCGAAGGTGTGCCGCAAAGCGGTCACCCAGTCTGCGTTTGGTCTCTCCAATTTAGAAGAGACCACATTGGGAGCAGCGAATGCAGTACACAAAATTGAGAGAAGTGCAAGTGAAATGCTGCTTCACTTGAAAGGAATGTTTGGGCCCTTGGACGGTGAAGAGGAGGGAAGTAAAGGGGCAGGCGCTGCACCTTCTGTGGTTGCACGGGAAGGTGCCGTGGGAGGGGATTGAGGTGTAGGGGGTGATGGAGGAGTGGACCAGGGTGTCCCTGAGGAATGCCACCTGGGGAGAGGAGGTGCAGGGAAGATGTGTTTGGTGGTGGCATCATGCTGGAGTTGGCGGAAATGGCAGAGGATGATCCTTTGAATGCGGAGGCTGGTGGTGTGATAAGTGAGGACAAGGGGGACCCTATCATGGTTCTGGGAGGGAAAGGAAGGTATAAGGGCAGATGTGCAGGAGATGGGCCGGACACGGTTGAGAGCCCTGTCAACCACCGTGGGTGGAAAGTCTCGGTTACGGAAGAAGGAAGACATGTCAGAGGAACTGTTTTTGAAGGTAGCATCATCAGAACAGATGCGACGGAGGTGAAGGAACTGAGAGAATGGGATGGAGTCCTTACAGGAAGCAGGGCATGAGGAGCTGTAGTCGAGGTAGCTGTGGGAGTCGGTAGGCTTGTAATGAATACTGGTGGACAGTCTATCACCAGAAATCAAGACAGAGAGGTCAAGGGAGGGGAGGGAAGTGTCAGTGATGGACCATGTGAAAATGATGGAGGGGTGGAGATTGGAAGCAAAATTAATCAATTTTTCCAGGTCCAGACAAGAGCATGAAGCAGCACCGAAGCAGTCATCAATGTACCGGAGAAAAAAAAGAGTTGTGGGAGGGGGCCCGAGTAGGACTGGAACAAGGAAATGTTCCACATACCCCATAAAGAGACAGGCATAACTGGGGCCCCTGAAGATACCCATAGCCACACCTTTTATTTGGAGGAAGTGAGAGGAGTTGAAGGAGAAATTGTTCAGTGTGAGAACAAGTTCAGCCAGACGGAGGAGAGTAGTGGTGGATGGGGATTGTTCGGGCCTCTGTTCGAGGAAGAAGCTAAGGGCCCTCAGGCCAGCCTGGTGGGGGATGGAGATGTAGAGGGATTGGATGTCCATGGTGAAGAGGCGGTGGTTGGGGCCAAGGAACTGGAAATTGTTGATATGACGTAGGGTGTCAGAAGAATCGCAGATGTTAGTGGGAAGGGACTGGACAAGGAGAGAGAGGATGGAGTCAAGATACCAAGAAATGAGTTCTGTGGGGCAGGAACAGGCTGACACGATTGGTCTGCCGGGACAGTCCTGTTTGTGGATTTTGGGTAGAAGGTAGAAGTGGGCCGTCCAAGGTTGGGAGACTATCAGGTTGGAAGCTGTGGAGCGAAGAGAGATGAGGTCAGTGACAGTCCTAGAAACAACGGCTTGATGTTCAGTGGTGGGGTCATGGTCCAGGGGGAGGTAGGAGGAAGTGTCTGCGAGTTGACGCTCAGCCTCTGCAAGGTAGAGGTCAGTGCGCCAGACAACAACAGCACCACCCTTGTCAGCAGGTTTGATGACAAAGTCAGGGTTAGACCTGAGAGAACGGAGTGTGGCAAGTTCAGAGAGAGACAGGTTAGAGTGGGTGAGAGGAGCGGAGAAATTGAGACGACTGATGTCACGCCGACAGTTCTCAATGAAAAGATCAAGAGAAAGTAAGAATCCAGAGGGCAGGGTCCAGGTGGAGGGAGATTATTGGAGGTGGATAAAAGGATCCATTGAACGGGGAGAGGACTCCTGCCCAAAGAATTGAGCACGGAGATGAAGGCGGCGGAAGAAGAGTTCAGCATCGTGCCAAGCCCGAAATTCATTGAGATGAGGGCGTAAGGGTAAGAAATTGAATCCTTTGCTGAGCACTAAATGTTCAGCAACGGAGAGGGGAAGGCCAGGGGCTATGCTGAATACACGGCTGGGGCTGGGATTGGAATACGGCTGGGCAGGGGTGGAGGGTCCTGGATGGGCATTGGTGTTGATGAGTTATTGAAGCTTGCGTCCCTTTGCACCTGAAAGAAAGAGACAAAGTTTCTTGTTGAGGTGTCGGATGAGACAAAAAATAAAATGAAACTGGGGGCAAGGGCAGCTTAGAGATAGGGTGCGTCGGTGCTGCTGGAGGGAGAGGTCGAGTGTGTTCATATGGCGGTGCAAAAGAGAGCAATCTGTTTGCCAGGAACACTGACTCAATATCTATCCCTCTATGAGTGGTGAACTGTAGCTGCAATGTGTACTACAGCAACTACAAAGTTTATTTCAACTTGGCTGTGATCACAACATGAAAAAGGACAACAGCATCAAGACATGGAAGCATTTCAAGCACCCCTCCATATCGTACAGCATTGTGATCTCAACATACACTACTGCTCTATCATAGTCATTGGGTGAATACGCTAGAGTTGCTCGATATCTTGAAGACACCAACAGCACAAGAACTGCTGTATTTCAGTAAGGACCACTGCTATCTTCTCAACAACTGCAGTATTGCCCACATCACAAGAGCAAAGAAAACCCTCCACTATTCCCCCTCACTTTTACTGGTTTATTGAACTAAAACAAAAGTTCCATGACAAGGCCTTTGATTTGGAGGATTTTCCTGAATACTCAGTTGTTTTTGGATTGCATTAGTACTTCCTTTCTCCACACACTGCATAGCTTTATACTAGAGGAAAGAAAAGATTTGGGCAATATGATCATGCAGGCTTGGAGGGCCAAAGGGCCTGTTCCCGTGCTGTACATTTCTTTGTTATTTCTGTGAATTAGGTGAAACTGTCTACAGATTTCAGGTCCGGAAAAACAATGGGTTAGAGTAGGAGACTGTGCAAAGCATTGAACTTCAACATAGTGGGGAAAAGGGCATGGGATTTTTTTCTTGTGAGGGAGAAAAGTGAAAGGACTGAAAGGAAAAAAAAGAGTAGGAGGGGCGGGAAGAGCAGATGAGGGGGGGGGGGAAAGAGCGAGGTGGGGGGGGAAAGAGCAGATGAGGGGGGGGGAAAGAGCGGGGGTGGGGGGGGGAAAGAGCGAGGTGGGGGGGGAAAGAGCGGGGTGGGGGGGGGGAAAGAGCGGGGTGGGGGGGGGGAAAGAGCGGGGTGGGGGGGGGAAAGAGCGAGGTGGGGGGGGGAAAGAGCGAGGTGGGGGGGGGGGGAAAGAGAGGTGGGGGGGGGGGAAAGAGAGGTGGGGGGGGGGAAAGAGAGGTGGGGGGGGGGAAAGAGAGGTGGGGGGGGGAAAGAGAGGTGGGGGGGGGAAAGAGAGGTGGGGGGGGGAAAGAGAGGTGGGGGGGGGGAAAGAGAGGTGTGGGGGGGAAAGAGAGGTGGGGGGGGGGAAAGAGAGGTGGGGGGGAAAGAGAGGTGGGGGGGAAAGAGAGGTGGGGGGGAAAGAGAGGTGGGGGGGAAAGAGAGGTGGGGGGGAAAGAGAGGTGGGGGGGAAAGAGAGGTGGGGGGGAAAGAGAGGTGGGGGGGAAAGAGAGGTGGGGGGGAAAGAGAGGTGGGGGGGAAAGAGAGGTGGGGGGGAAAGAGAGGTGGGGGGGAAAGAGAGGTGGGGGGGAAAGAGAGGTGGGGGGGAAAGAGAGGTGGGGGGGAAAGAGAGGTGGGGGGGAAAGAGAGGTGGGGGGGAAAGAGAGGTGGGGGGGAAAGAGAGGTGGGGGGGAAAGAGAGGTGGGGGGGAAAGAGAGGTGGGGGGGGAAAGAGAGGTGGGGGGGAAAGAGAGGTGGGGGGGAAAGAGAGGTGGGGGGGAAAGAGAGGTGGGGGGGGAAAGAGAGGTGGGGGGGAAAGAGAGGTGGGGGGGAAAGAGAGGTGGGGGGGAAAGAGAGGTGGGGGGGAAAGAGAGGTGGGGGGGAAAGAGAGGTGGGGGGGAAAGAGAGGTGGGGGGGAAAGAGAGGTGGGGGGGAAAGAGAGGTGGGGGGGAAAGAGAGGTGGGGGGGAAAGAGAGGTGGGGGGGAAAGAGAGGTGGGGGGGAAAGAGAGGTGGGGGGGAAAGAGAGGTGGGGGGGAAAGAGAGGTGGGGGGGAAAGAGAGGTGGGGGGGAAAGAGAGGTGGGGGGGAAAGAGAGGTGGGGGGGAAAGAGAGGTGGGGGGGAAAGAGAGGTGGGGGGGA